>NC_043709.1:136708279-136726232 GCF_006229205.1 Suricata suricatta | reverse complement strand
GGGGGGGGGGGGGGGGGGGGTAGGAGGTCCTCGCCTAATTGTGGGCGGAGACCAACCACAAGGAGACTCCATTTTAACTTTACTTCAGGAAGTTGCCATTATTAAGACCTTAGGCCTGGGGCACCTGGGGGGCTCAGTCGGTTAAGCGTCTGGCTTCAGCTCAGGTCATGATCTCACGGTTCGTGGGTTCGAGCCCCGTGTCGGGCTCTGTGCTGGCAGCTGGCTCAGAGCCAGAAGCCTGCTTCAGGTTCTGTATCTCCCTCTCTCTCTGACCCTCCCCTGCTTGCACGCTCTCTCTCTCTCATAAAATAAATTAAAAACATTTAAAAAAAAAAAAAGAAGACCTTAGGCCTCCAGGAAAACAAGCCCTTTCCAGGTGAAAACACGCTTCATGAAGTCAAAAGTGTAAGAGGTGTTCTCGGAGCACAGCCCCCAGGTTCCCGGCCCTGCTCCCAGGAGCCCAAGCTGCTCCCAGGCGATTCACTCTCGCACGACTGCGAAATCGTGCTAATAAGCAAGAGGCTCTTGGGGGATTTCCAGATACCACACTCAGACCCCCCAGGGTGCTAACAGCTCTTAAAACACACCAGTGTGGAAAGAGAGACACATTTTCTCGACAAAACTTCATCTAAATCAGGGTCGGCAAACTACAAACCCAGCTTGTGGACGGGTTTTGCAAACAAAGCTTTCCTGGCACAGAGCCGAGCTCCGAGCGCACAGCACAGCGCAGACCGCGTGGCCACAGCCAGAGGGGGTCACCCCAAGCGGCAGGCCTCCCCAGCCCCTGTCCTACGCGCGCCACAGAGCCTTCAACCCTTATAACGACTGATTTCAGAGGCAAGAAACAGACACAAATAGTACTCATGTTTCTGGCCCAGGTCCCCAGACCTAAGAAAACAAACTCTGACCAAACCCCAAGCAACCTTCCATCGAAGCCGCACCTGAAATTGTCCACTGCAGCCGACATGGATGTGGTCACGTTCAGGCCACCTGCGCAAGACACACCCCCCCACAGGGCTGTCCCGGCCTTGGGCTCCAGCCGCAGAGATGTCTGCATGAGTCACGGCAGTGCCTTCCTCACAAGGCCTTGGACTGCGGCTGCCAGCTGACTTCTGTCACACGTACAAGGGACTCCCTCAGAACACAGGCAATGCCTTCAGGGCCAGTGTCCCACAGAGCTGAGCCCCAGACCCGCTGTTTCACAAACGGGCACTGCGTGTGGGTGGGTCTAGCCACATGAGACAGCGCTGGAAAGGAGTATCACAGTGACTTCCAATACAGCTGGATGCAGTCCGCGCTCATCATCGGGGCAAACGGAGGGTGACTATCTAACTGCTTTGGGATCATTTGGGGGAAGAGGCAGAGAAGGATCCTCAATGACTCCATTATTAAAGTGTCTGAGACAACAGCGTCAGTGTGTGTTGCCGGAAAGGATCCAGCGTCTGCGCCAAGGGGCCAGGGTCATCCAGGCGCCCCCTACATCAGGCTAAAAATGTTCTTGCCACATTTTCATGGAGAAAGTCCAGTTACTTTTAACCCTGCAACTACTTTAGCGTTGGGCAGACAGCGGTCCCACGGTTCTGTAACAAGCTCTCACTGCGGATTTATACAAGCAGACTCTCTCTTTGGGGGCTCTTACATCCTGCCCCTCGCCCTGAGGCACTCAGTGAGGGTTTCCACACTGATACAGTAACAAGGACAAGTAAGTGGAAACAGAAGGAAGAGAGAGATGATTGTCAGATGGAAGAAAGACGGATGGAGCAACGGACAGAAGGAAAAAGGATGAAGGGATACACAGGATGGACACGAACTGGCTGGCTTCACACACAGCTTGTCCTCCCGGGACGCCGCCCCTGTCTCTGCCGAAGCTGATCTACAATCCATCCCATGATACTGTATCACCATGGAAACATGCTTCCCCTTCTCTCATCAGTTCAGGCTGAAGGATCCACGGGCACCCCCTCTCCTCCTCACCCTGCATCTGTGGGGAGCATGCAGCCTTAGCGTAAAACCGTGGATCCGAGGTACAAGGCTACCCTGGGGAGGAGCCGCTCCTCCTGCCACACCAACCCTTGCTCGAGTATGTGCCACGTGAAGTCCGAACAGCGTGCCACCGTATTCCCATGTCCAAGACACCCGTCCACATACACCTCGTTCCTTTCAGGACCAAGAACACAGGACACAAAAGAACAGAAATCAACCAAGCTTAGTGAGAAGAAAACACAGGTAATCTTTTGAAATACTTTCCACCTTATCAAAAATCCACATTGTTACCCTCCAAGAAGAAGCTCAATAAAACTTAAAGTTTCAAAAGAAATTGAAGTTACGTGTTTTGTTACAAAAAAAAATGTTGCAGACAAATTCTAATAACACAGCTGAGCACCAGTGAGCAGATACCTTTCTTCCCTCCCCTGAAGGAAGCATCCTCCCACTACCATCGTAGCCCAGAGTTTCAAGTGAACCCCCAAGTCCTTGAAAAGAGGCTAAATCAATGCAGGACTGAAGGAGACACTGCAGGTCCCCCGAATCTGTCCAGCCCAGTCTCGCCCTGGACACTCGGGCCCCCGGGTGTCCGTGCAGAGCCACGGCCCTGTGACGCCTGGCCCAGATCGGGGAGCCTGGCCCACCACAACATCTCCAGGTGACGGGATGCTCCCCAGGAGTGAAATGCGGGCCACAGAGCTCCCTCCAGGCTGGGATCAGAGTAAACAGATCAGCCTAATGGGACGGTTTCCATTCCCAGCGTTAGGGCTTTAGCTGGAGCAAACGCTGTATATAACGAAGCAATCATGCCCATGTTTGGAATTTCACAGCTGTCAGGAGCCTCCTTGACGGCCCGCTCCTCAGCCGATGGCTTTATACGGTATCGGGAGCACCCTGAAAAGCACTCTCCCTCCAGCCCCGTTGCCGGAGGCATGTGAACCACCCTGTGCTGAGCTTTGCTTTTTGCAGAAAGAGACTGTGACATCTATGCTTGCCCCTGCCTTTCCAGGGTGGTGCAAGCGCGTGGACCCGGGACCCCTTCTGTCCCTGACCACAGCTGGGGGCCCTGCAAGGTCAGCTTACTTCCCTGGGCCTCACTGTTCTCAGTAAAATATTGGTAACAATACCTACTATCTTCTCCCGCAGTGGAAAAGGTCAAAGACGTGAGACAGGAAAGGTCTCAGTGAGCACTGGCAGGCAGGAGCATGTATTTTCAACCCCAGAAACGCTTTCCGTGATCTGTGACATGGTCACACTGTGAGGGACACCAGGGTGCCCAGGCAGCGCTCCCACCCCGGGAGACCTCCAAGCGCCCGCTCAGCTGACTAGCACTCGGCCAGTAGGCGGCAGGCGGCTAGAAAGGACCCTCCCGGGAGAGGAAGCCAAAGACAGGCCGATCACAGAGGCAGCAGCACTGAGGAAGGTCAAAATCACAGCTTCTTTAACATCCACCTGCTCTCCTCTCTCCCCGACATCACCACCCAGTCCAACAGTCCCACGTCATCTGGACAGCCGCTTGCCCCCCGTGACCCCCAGCCGGCACCCGGCCTCCCGGAAAGGGCAGCATGGCCCAGGACCACAGTACTCGGAGCACATGAAGGCTGCTCACTGCGCTAAGGGTGGACACCACGCCCCCCCCAGCAGGGCCTGCACATCCTCACAGATCGTGGCCCATGTCCCGCCACGCCGCTGTCCTTTGATCCCATCTAGATGCATGGCTACTTTCATGGTCCTTCACTTTCTCTAAGGTGGAAGCCACACTTCCGTGTAAAATTCAGAAAATCGAATTCCATAGGACGTTTTGAGTAAGATGATCAGGATACAGATAGTCCCTTCTGTATGAATGCAGAATCACCAAGGCCTATTTACATACTCAGTATGATGGAAAACAATTCTGAGGAACTACCAATCAACACAATGGGGATTTTTATGTTTATGCGAATGATGAGAAAATTCCTTAAGGATTCGGTTAATGCCATGACCAGAAAGACCAGTAAGGCCTCAGATATTATCAATTAAGATTTTACTTTTTGTTTTTAAATATTATTATGTGTCCCCTAGAGCTGTTTTGGTTTGGTTTGGTTTGTAAAGAGCTGTATAAAGGATTAAAGAAAACCCACTGGAAGTCCGTGCTATTCCAACCACACGAGAGGCATCTGGCCAGCTCCACGGTGGACTTACAACCAAGCTGCACGTAGAAAGGAGCCCTGCAGCACCCCCAGCCGGACCTGACCCCGGTGCCTTCGAGAATCCCAGAAGAACCTGTCAAATTCTCAGGATGCTGTCAGGTCTGCCGTGCACTTGAGGGAGGCTTTGTAAGTGTGAGTCTGCTTTGTTCTCTGGCTGCCCTGTTGGTCCAGAACATTTAAACCACTGTAATCACGGCTACAAACACGTTAAACAAGCGCCCTTTCTCGGTATCTCCTGAGATTCAGATTTCAGACATCCTTCCCTCAGAGAAGGAGCAAACAGTCTCACACTCCAGAAACGGTGTTCCTGAAAAGGCCACAGAAGTCTGAAATACAGCTGCTCCCAGTTTCCAGAAAGGACTTCCTCTTGCGGATCCTGAGTCCCACAGGTAAGTGGGTTTTACTAGATGCTGTGCCTCTTCCTTCGTGGGAGAGCAGGAAGAGGTAAGGTCTGGTGAGCACACCGTCTTTTGTCATTTCTAGCTAGAAATTCAGAAGCAGATGAGACAGGGTCCCGGCTGACCCCCCCAGAGACCTCATGAGCCCGCCCAACGGTAGGGACAGCATCTGCACCTTGGATTGGGAGGGGACGAAGCACAGAAGGGAAAAGGAAGGGGTATGAGCTGTCTCCTAAGTCGGGATCTTACTGGGCACCTTACAGATAAAGACACTCACATTTCAGAGTGCCCATAACCATCCTCCTGCCTGTCTTCCAGGGAAGGGGTGGCCTGACTGGCTAACACACTTGCCCACAGGCTAGCTGAAGGCCCCACCCAGGACCGTCAGGCACCCGTCCTGGGAAGCTCCCCCACCGTCCACACGAAATGTGTCCACACCATGTGCAGAAGTGCGAGGCGGAAAGAGAACTAACAATGTCCGTGTCACTCCTACGACCAGGACAGTCTCATGGGGTGGCCCATGGCAAGCACACAGCAGCAAGCAAAGGCGGGCGTGCGGGCCAAGCCCTGACAGTAGTTACGAACTCCATCCCTTGGTGCCTGGTAGGGAGGGCTACAAGGACACCACAGGAAAACGAGAAAACTGCAGAGTTTATCAAAGGCTTCATCACGGAGACAGCAGGACAAAAACAGGCCCATTCATAGATACAAAAGTTCATTCCAGTGCAGAAACCCCAAGACCTAGAAAATTCTGTCCATGCAACAGAACTGAGAAGCATCATTTATACGCATCAGTTATGGGAGTGCCAACGGACAAGAATCCGAAGCAGAGGCTGTCCTAGTTTTCCACAAACATGGAAATACTACCTCCCTGTTTTACAAACACACCCTCACTCACTAGAGGCTGGTCTTCAGTGTTTCTGGAATCATCTGCAGCTCCACTGAGGGCCGCTACACCTACGGCTGGTTCTGTGGCAGTACCAATGAGGCAAAGCAATCCAGAGGGGTGCCTGGTCTGTCCCAGTGCAGCATCACAAGGCGGAGCTCCCCGACAGATGGGCAGGAGCACGCTGCCCAGCTATGCCCTGCCAGGGAGACCCAGGGCACCGTGGAGACAGGTTCCAAGCAGAGTCCCCAAAGACAGCTACTGCATCCCTGCCAGGGTCTGGGGCCCCTGCTATTCTTACTTGGGCCAGTCTGACAGGAAGGCGGCAGCATCTCAAAATGGTTTCACTTTGCTTTTCTCTACCCCCCAATGACACCGAGCCCGTTTTCATGGGGTTTTTTCCATATGCACATCCTCTCTGGTGAAGGGTCTGTACATGTCTTTAGCCTACTTTCTCACTGGTTGTCTAGAAATATTGTTGAATTCTGGGAGTTCTTTATATATTGTGGATACCAGTCTGTGTTGAGCATGTGAGTTGCACATACTATCTCCATCTATACCTGGTCTGTCCACCCTCTTTCACAGAGCAGGTTTTAATTTTTGTGAAGTCCAATTCATCAATATTTCTTTTTTTAAAAGAATTTTGAAGGGACTGTGCTTTTACAGTCAACTCTACAACTTGTTGCCAGAGCCTAAATCTTGAAGATCTTCTATGCTTTTTGCTATAAGTTTTGTAGGTTCACATTTCACACTGAGATCTAGGATCCTTAAATAGATTTTTGTGTAAGTGTGAGACTTAGGTCTAGATTTTTTTTCTTTTGCTTAAGGACATCCAATTATTCCAACATGATTTTGGAGAAGCTTATCCTTCCCCCAATGGATTGCTTTTGCTCCTTGGTCAAAAATTGATTGGGCATACTTGTGTAGCTGTGTTGCTTTCTGAGCTGTTGGGATTTACTGAGAACTTGTCCCAAGGACACCTACGATGTCCAGATGTCATTCTCTAATTGCCACTGTCATCCAAAAGAAATCACTACTGATACGTTAAACCCTAAAGCTTAAAATGACCCAAGGGCTGGCCTGGGGACTGGACACTGCCATGGCTGGAGAGCTGAACTGTTGGCAATAAAACATCCACACAGCTCCAGCACCTATTGTTTGTATGATAAAATTCTGATGAACCACTACCTACTTAGATAATAAAAACCATGAAAATATAAACTTTTTACTCATGGAAACACTGTGCTTTTTAAACATTCTGGCCAACTTGGATCAAGTGGCAATTACTATTAATGCATTTTATTCAAAAGGCCAACAATAGAGCATAACGCATATAATCCTGTACCCAGTGATGCACTGATCGAGGTCTCTGCTTTACTGTTGGAATCAACACACCTCTGCTGGATATGTGAGTACATTTTGTGTTTAAAGTTAACTTATTAATCTTTACAAAGTAACAGACATTGGCACCATGCATCCCAATAGAGGAAAGATGAGCACACAGAATGACAAAATAGAAGAAAACCCCTCTGTATAAAATAAGAAAAAAATTAACTAAAGCCTAAATCAACATATAAAACTGGCTTGAAAACATGGTCATGTTGCAAAATAGCTTTCAGAGCAAAGCAGCTGACATAAGCCCAGAGACCAGGGTGGAGAAGTAGAAAGGTAAAACTACACTTGATGGGTGCGTAAGAAGCACAACGCCTCCGAACACAGAACAAGCCTTCCGTGTCCACTGCGCGCCAAGTCCTGGGCCCGGTCTGAGGCAACAGCAGAATACAAAACAGGAAACCCCTGTCAACGTGGCGCTCAAGTTCAAATTACCACACGGTAGTAACTTTTACGTCACCATGTCCACTGCCTCCCTGACAAGCTCTGCTGCTGTTAGTGGGCGGTCAAGGACAGACCGTGACAGTATTAGGTGGGAATGCTGGAAATACACCTGCACAAATCCTAATCACGGTCGCTAGCCAAAATGAGATTTGGATGAACTACACAAAACTACCTTGAACTCTCAAATGAGAGTAAAAGATATTTCCTACTGAACAAAAATGAAACCAAAATTTCTGGAATATAGCCAAAATAGTGATTAGTAGCACACTTCTGGCATTGAAAGTTTATATCTGAAAAGAAAGGTCTGAAATTATTAAACTAACCTTCTACCTTAAGAAAGTGGGGAGAAACCCAAAGCAAGTGAAAGGAAAAAAATAATAAAAGGCAGGAATCAAAGAAATTGAAAACAGGAAAAAAAGAAAAATCAGTTAAACCAGAAGCCTACACAGTAAATCCCAAGGAATCCACAAAATTACTCCTAGACCTACTAACTGACTTTAGCAAGATCACAACATACAAAATCAAATCATATTAATATATACTAATAATGAGTATTTGGACTAAATTTTTAAAAACATTTTACCTTCATGTATCATTTACAGTAGCTATATAAACAAAAAGTACTCGGGTATAAATCTAACAAAACATGCAAATATGTATAGGATCTGTAGGATTTTACAGAGTCTGTATGCTGACAAGCACAAAATGGTAAAGGAAGAAATCAGAAAAGAGCCATACAAATTAAGAGACATACCGTGTCTGTGAACACAAAGATGCCAGTTCTCACCAAATTAATGGGTACATTTAACATGATCAAACTAAAATCCTAGAATTTTTTTAGATATACACAAGCTAATTCTATAAGATATATGAAAATTCAAAGGAACCACAATAGCAAAAAAAAAAAAGAGAGAGAGAGAGAGAGAATAAAGTTGGAGATTTAATGCTACCATATTTAAGATTTATCACAAAGTTACAATAATCAAAACAATGTGCTATTGGCAAATAGACCCACAAACAGACCATACAAACATGGCTAATTGCTTTTTGACAAGGGTGCAAAATGAATTAGAGACTGGATAGTCTTTTCAAAATGCTGGAATAAATGGATATCTATATGCAAAAAGAAGAATCATCTCAACATAACCCTCACATCTTCTATAAAATTTAACTCAAAATGGATGACAGAGCTAAATGTAAAAGAAAACTAAAATTTTAGAAGAGAACATAGGCGAGAATCCTCATAACTTTGGGTTAGACAAAGAATATGATCCATAAAAAAATAATGAAATGGACTTCATCAAAATTTAAAAATTTGTTCTGAAAAAGGCACTCCTCAGAGAATGAACACTAAGCTAGTGACCAGGAGAAAATATTTTCAAACCACACCCCTAACAAAGGAGACAGCATCTTGATTAAGAACCTGGCAAAGACTTGAGCAGACACTTCAACAGAGTGGATCAAAAGCTTGCAAACACTCACAGATCTGGATACCAGAGAGTCAGTTTAACTGTATGTTAATTTTAAAAACAAGAAAGAATTCCTTGCAGAGAGAAGAGTAGAGACGGTGCCATGGGCTCCAGGCATGCCGCTTACGAGCCTGCAGAAAACCACAGCACCGCCTGGCTACCCTCCGCGAGCACCCAGCGACCACCTGGAGAACCTGTGGTTTATGCACAAGGTGAAAGAGAAAACACAACTTCAGCAACATTCAGAAGCATTTCTCTAGCTCTTAACCTCCTGTTAAACTGGAAAAGGAGTCACACTTTGATGGACCTTTTACAGAAAATTAGGTGGCGCTAACACATTTTAATTCCTCTTGAGAAGAATCTTCCTGTCCATTCTCCCCACTAAGGTTTTCATAAAGATTCTTACACACCTGATAAACTCTGTTGCCAATAATAGCTTTCAGTGTGGACCTACCACAGGACTCAGCCTAAACTTCCACATCATTCTGATTTCAAAGCCAAGTCAAAAGGCACATTGCCAGAGTGATTACTTCATCGGAGAATTAAACTACAGCTTTCAGATCATGTTACTTGCACATGGCAACTTCTATTTTGGGGTAATAGATAAAATTGGTCTACCTTTGTGAACTAAGAGACAATTGCATGGAGGGGCGCCTGGGTGGTTCAGTTGGTTGAGCGTCTGACTTCGGCTCAGAGCATGATCTCACAGTTTGTGAGTTCAAGCCCCACATTGGGCTCTGTGCTGACAACTTGGGGCCTGGAGCCTGCTTCGGGTTCTGTGTCTCCCGCTTTATCTGCCCCTCCCATTCTCACATGTGAGCTCTCGCTCTCAAAAATGAATAAACATTAAAAAAAATTTTTTTAAACAATTGCATGGGAAGATCTCCCCTTCAACTCCCAGAAGCTTGCAGACGGAGCACCAGCCTTCACCCGCAGGGCCTGCCTGTCCAGAGTAAGAATGAACAATAGAGAACATTTATCCCCAAGTCTCCATGATGTATAGAAATCACTGTCAAATCACCACTGGGCAGAAATCTGTTCAAATGCTCCGGAGAAGACAGACCACACTTGAACAGACACACAAGAACAGCTACAGCAGGAAGACAGTCTGTGCTCCCACAGAAAGGACAGAGCTGCTTCCAGACTCCCTTCGTGCAGAAGGACAAGGGCTCGTCACCCCAGACGCACTGCATCCTACTGTTACTCCCTTGAGGTTTCAGGGTGAAAATGCGGTGTGTGCTCCTGCATCAAACTGAGGATTCCATTACCAGCTTCCACGATGGGACCAACATAGTAAAAGATGAATAAAAATACGATCCTAAAGCTACAGGATGCCAATTCAGAGGAATACCCTGAAATCTCAGTGGTCTAAATTATGGATAGTGAAACTTTTTCCTGATATTTTGTGTTATCTTACTTGGCAACTGAATAATTCAGTAGATCTTCCCTTTTTATTTTTTTTTAAAGAAATCATAAAGACTGAGTAACAAGATGTGACAGCTAACCTGCTTCTTTCCAGCTTCGCATCAAAGAGAGGAAACAAACCAAAGTTACAAAGATCCCAAACCTTAGATTCGCATGGCCCCCTCTCTTGCAGGGCAAACCCTCACCTTCACCAAACAGAACTGACTCCAGGTTAAGGTGGGAAAGAGAACAGGGAAGCTCGTTCACACTTCTGTTTCCTGACACAAGCTCCTTCCACAGATTTCTTTGTGAGCTCGTGTGAATGGCTGCTCCTGGGTTTAATACCTTCAGTCACTGAACACCTTACAAGCATGACTTATGAGACCCTATAGATGAATAGGGCCTACTCCCGCCCCAGGAGACCAGGCCTTCATGGGACCTGCATCCTCGCCTCCACAGCAGCCTGGCCACCTCAGTGGACCTGGGCTCACCCAGGAGGGAAAAAATGTCCTGCCCCACAGAGCACTGGTGTCATGGCTCCCGAGTGCTTCAAAGAGCGATTACAAGTCCAAACTTTTCAAGGAAACAACCAATAAATAAATAAAGATTAGTAGCACTCCATCAATTCCTTCAATCCCTGTCAAAGATTATACAGCCACAAAAACATGAATCCATCCGGGGAGTCTGAGACGCGCTGCAGAGACAGGCCTCCTCTGCTGCGCACTGCAACAGCACGTGCGCCCGTGACAATCAGGGCATGGCCTGTCAGCTTCGTGCGCTGTTCTTGTTTTTGTTTTCTTAGAGACAGAGAGAGTGAGAGCAGAGGAGGGATAGAGAGGGAAAGGGAGAGGAAGGAGGAGAGGGGAAGAAGAAAGAAAAAGAGAAGAGGCAGCAGGATCCACTATCAGCACAGAGACCGATGGCCCTGGAGTTATGACCTGAACCAGAATCAAGAGTCAGATGCTCAACCATCTGAGCCACGCCAAGTTTCTTAATCTCCTAACCCCTCAATCTACACAGGTCACTTCTCTGCAGCACATCCCCAGTTAAGAAAAAACGCTGTGTATATAACAACAGTAACCCTACTGAACAGATTTTCTCAAATGACACTGGACCCACCCTGTAACACAGACCTGGTCTCGTCTCCACCTGCCCCACCATCCAGCTGAGGAAATCACTTTAAAGGGCATCCAAGTCAGAAAAGAAGAAGTGAAACAGTCACTACTTACAGATGACATGACACTGTAAGTAGACTACACTAAAGACTCTACCACAAAACTATTAGAATAAATGAATTCAGTAAAGGTGTGGAATACAAAATGTACAAAAATCAGTTACATTTCTATAATAATAGCAAGTTATCAGAAGGGGAAATTTTTAATAGCCCCATTCACAATTACATCAAAAAGAATAAAATACTCAGGAATATATTTAACCACAGAGGTGAAAGACCTATACTCTAAAACACAGATGAAAAAAATTGAAGGTGACACAAATACTCCATGTTCACAGATGGGAATAATTACTTTGTTAAAATGTCCAGACTGTCCAAAGCAATCTACAGATTCAATGTTATACCCATACTAGGGCAGGAGCGTCTGGATGGCTCAGTCAGTTAAGCGTCTGACTTCGGCTCCGGTCATGATCTTGCGGTTCGTGGGTTCCAGCCCCGCATCGGGCTCTGTGCTGACAACTTGAACGTGGGTTCAAGCCCTGTGTCGGGCTCTGTGCTGATGGCTCAGAGCCTGGAGCCTGTTTCAGATTCTGTGTCTCTCTGGGCCCCTGGGTGGCTCAGTCGGTTGGGCCTCCAGCTTCGGCTCAGGTCAGATCTCACATTCGTGGGTTTGGGCCCCGCGTCAGGCTCTGTGCTGACAGCTAGCTCAGAGCCTGGAGCCTGTCTTCAGATTGTGTGTCTCCCTCTCTCTCTAACCCTCCCCTATTCATGCCATTGCTTGCTCTCTCTCTCTCTCTAAAATAAATAAAAACAGTAAAACAAAAATACCTGGGCATATTTTACAGAAGTAACATAAAGAATCCTAAACACATATGTAACCTCAAATAATCTTGAGGAAGAACAAAGCTGGAGGAATCACACTTCCTGGTTTCAGACTATATTACTAAAGCTACAGTAATCAAAACAGCATGATAACTGGCATGAAAATAGACACATAGATCAACAGACCAGGAGACATACCCTGGAAATAAACCCAGACTAACATATTCAAGTAATCTAGGACAAAGGAGGTAAGAATGTAAAATGGGGAAAAAACAGTCTCTTCAACAAATCGTGCTGGAAAACTGGGCATCCCCATGCAAAAGAATGAAACCGGACCACTTTCTTATACACAAAAATAAATTTACAATGGGTTAAGGACTTAAATGTAAGATCTAAAACATAAAATTCCCAGAAGAAAACAATAGTAAACACTCTGACATTGTCTTAGCAATATTTTTTGCACCTGTCTCCTTCAGGCAAGGGCAACAAAAACAAAAATAAATATATGGGATCACATCAAACTGAAACACTTTTGCACAGTGAAGGAAACCATTAACAAAATGAAAGGGCAATCTAATGAATGGGAAAAGGTATTTGTAAATCAAAAATCCAGTAAGTGGTTAATATCCAAAATATATAAAGAACTTACACAATATCAAAAAAATAAATAACCCAACTTAAAAATGTGCAGAGGACTTGAATAAACGTTTTCCCAAAGGCACACGGATGCTCAACTCACTCATCAGAGAAATACAAACCAAAATCAAGTCTCCCCACACACCTGTCAGACTGGCTCGGATCAAAAAGACAACAAACCACAAATGTGGACAGGGGAGCACAGAAAGGGGAATCTCTTGCACTGTTGCTGGGAATGCAAACTAGTGCAGCTACTGTGGAAAACAGTGTGGAAGTTCCTCAAAAAGTTAAAAATAGAACTACCATAAGAAATTCTACTTCTGGGTATTTATGTGAACATCAAAAACACCAATTTGAAGAGGTATCTGCACCCCATGTTCACTGCATCATTTACAACAGCCAAGAAAGAGAAGCAGCCCAAGTGTTCACAGACAAATGCAAGATGTGGGGTGCACACACGCACATGCATGCGCACACACACGGGAATGTTACCCAGCCATAAAAAAAAGAAAGTAAGAAAGAAAGAAAGAAAGAAAAATAAATCTCGGCCATTTCCAACAACACGGATGGATCTAGAGAATATAATCTTAAATGAAATAAGTCAGAGAGACAAGTCCTTGTGATTTCACTTCTTTGGGGAATTTAAACATAACAAATTAGAAACAGACTCACAGGTACAGAGAACAAAATTAGCAGGATGGGCAGGGGTTGGGGGCAAGAGAAAGAGGTGAAGGGGATTAAGAGGTAGAAACGTCCAGTTAAAAAATAATCAGTCGTGGAAATGTCATGTACAGCATAGGGAGTACAATCAATAACATTGTGATAACTTTTGATGGTGACTACACTTAAGCATGATATCAGCTCAGAATGTGTAAAAACATCAAATCCACTCGAAGCTAACAGCGTATCTTATGGCATTTACACATAACAATAATATCCCTCTAAAGAGACATAAGTATCGGTAGCAATTTTCTTTTTCGAAGAAAAGGCAGGAACATGGGGTGGAGGGTATGGCAGCTAACCCTGGTCGTGTGTGGTGGGTGCAGCTGGACGACTATTACTAACAGAACTAACACTGTCCACATTTCAGCGCACTTTCCACACACAATACCTTCGGGAGACACATCCAGATAAATCCGCGACTCACTGGAGCATGACCGTGGATGAACACTGGCCAGTATTCAAGCGCCTGGATCCCGAATGCAGGATTCTAGCCTTAAGCCAACATAACTGAAAGTGTGTAAGGGTTACAAAAAGCCCACAGGTTCAGTGAGACTCAAGGAAACCACAGCAGAACTATTTTCCTGCTTACCTCTTTGGGCACAGGAAGCCTTATAAAGTTCGCCACCAAAATTTTAAAAACTTTAAATTCTTGGGAGAAAAAAAGTATGTGTGTATGGACTCAATTCTGTATGTCTGTGTGGGTCTGTATACATGTGTATCTGTGTATTCTGTACGTGCATGTGTCTACCTGTGTGTACGTGTGTGCATCCACACGTGCATGTATGTGCTCGTGTCTGCATGTGTCTGTGTGTCTATGTGTCTATTTTCATGCATGTCTCTGTGTTCAGGTCTGTGAATATGTGTCCATGCATGTATCTACATGGGCACTCATGTCTCTATGTGCATGTGTGCATATGTATACACATCTGTGCCTCCATGTGTGTGCATGTATGTGACTGTGTACATGTGCCTGTGTGCATGCAGCTGTGTACACATATGTGTGCGTGTCTGTGTACATTTAAATTGAAGTGTTTAGAAAAAGCGATTCTCTCTGGATCATGTATATCTGTCAACATCTTGGCATTCTGTAGGCACAGACAGCTAATGAAGTATAGTAACCATTTTTAAAATCCTCTAATGAAACAAATTACTAACTCAAGGTCCTGGAAAAACCAGCTGGCTGACACTCTGGCTGCAGCAGGAGCCAGTAACTCTGTGAGGAAAGGGGAGAAAACTGAAAATGTTAATTTACACTTCGGAATATCTCATTAACCCAGCCCTGTAATAATTACTGTGATGCACAGAGCGCTGGGAAGCGTGGTGCCTTGGGACAGAAGGAGAGAAGCATCTTGACGCCCAATTGCTGCTCCACACACTCCCCACAAGCGCTCAGCCGAGGATGGGGGCCAGCAACTTGGCCGCAGCAGGCTCAGTTCACCAAGTCCTTGGCAGGACAACAAACATGTTTAAACACACAATTTAAAAACACACTTCTGAAGGCATTACGTGATGGAGTCAATTTGAACACAGTTGCAGTAAACTCTGGACAACCAATTTTGACAGGTCCACCAGAGTCCACACTTCTCAATACGAGGACTTTTCTAATCTCGAGTGTCAAATTCCAGCTATGACAACTTGTATTTTCAAGGGGGAAAGTGACACACACATCGGTTCTAAGTGGTGAGACTGGGAAAAGAACATAAGTGGAGAAAAAGAAGGTGGCCATCACTAGGAACTAAATGTAAAAACATTTAAAAATACCCACAAAATGAGATAAGCAAGAGACAAGAAAAAGAAGAAAGACCAGAGAGATGCAGAAAAGGAACAGCTGTTGTGGACGGAGGCGGGGCTGAGGAGAACCACACTTCGACTTCCTACTCAGTTCAGGAGACCTCGTCTCTGAGCTCCAGGGTCTTCTCCTGGTGAAGAACCGACAGGAGGGTCCGTGAAGCTGCCACACTGGCGACACGGAAGCAAACCCCGCCTCCTCACCCATCCGTAAGGAGCACCACAGTGATGGCCACAGAGAACCACACAGTGCCTTCGTGGTCTCCTGTTCTGTGGATCCACCGCAGAGCCTTCGGTCCCCCCTCTACTTGGAGACCGACCAGACCCAAACCTGCTCGCTCCTCTTCCTGCACAGCTGGACTCTGGTCCCAGCTTGTGCCAGGGTCAGCGGTGTCAGCCGTGCCAGAGGCTTGCCAAGCGTGGCTGAGGCCAGTCAGCTACATCAGGCAGGTGGTGATGCCATGACTGCAAACGTACTGGCTCATCCTGTCCCTCCCCACGCAACCTGAATGCAGACACGGCCGGGAAGGTGGCAGGTGCACCCACCGCCGCCAGCCCCTGTCCCAAAGGCACGCCTAAAGCCACCCGCTGGCCAAGAACTCCACAAGTCCAAATTAGGCCATTAAAATCTCAAGACTTGTTGTAACAGCTAGAATTATGAAAGGTAATCCAAAACCAATTATCTTTAACTAGATCCTAATTAGATGAGATAGCTTTAGACACTCTCGGACTTAAGTTTCAAACACATGTGAGTGTGAGCACCTTACAGCCAACAAGCTGGGGCCCTGGACACCACGGCCTCCTTCCCTAATGGATCTTATACACAAAATGAGCACTGCAGTTTGGGAGCACTTGCTGTATGCTGTTTTCTTATAACCGTACAACAACCCCACGGGTACCTGTCAGTGCTCCTCATGGGAGAGAGCTGGTGCTCAAGGTGCAAAGCTTCACAGCTAGTTGGTGGATGCCTAAGAATTCCAACCCAGGCAGTCTGACCACAAACTCGATGCTCTCAGCCTCTGTCACATAAAGCTTTCCCCTGAAGTGCCTGATGAACCCGAAGTCGTCTGTGTTGCAGTCATTTGCAAAGGAAAGGAATACCAAATCAAGAAAATACACAAACTGGGGGGGCGGGGGGGCGGAATGGTGTTACAAAAATTTAACATACTAAATGCTACCGTAGTGATAAAGTCAACACCACATACACTACCAAAGCTTTCAATAGCACTTTAACTGCATTCTTTGTATCGCCAGCAGCACTGTGCAGAAGGCAGTGTGCTAACATCCCTGTTTCACGAGTGAGAGGACTAAAGCCCAGGACGGGTAGGGTGGAATCTCATCATTTTCCCAGAGTAAACCCTAGATGCACGCGGAATAGATGAACAGAACGTGGGTGTTGCTAACGATTAATTGAAGCCCCACTGAGCTCTGAGGACGACCACATCAGGACTCAGCCGGTCAGGGGGGCCGAGGCCCAGAACACGCACCTGCCGGGAACCACACAACAGCGTGGGGTTCGGACGAGGCTCCGCGGCCCAGAGCTCGGCTCCGCACAGGTGCAGAGGGGAGGCACACTTGACTGTGGGCTCCGAGCTGCACCCACAAAAAATGGTCCTGGGAACAGCAGGCGCAACGGTCTGCAAGTCACCGTCATTCCTAGAATGCCAAAAGCAGTTTGTCCCTGCTCGGTTCCACCCTCCAGGGGAAGCGGTGCTCAAGCGTGGACGGAAAGCTCGGGTATGCGCGACGCCCCACACCCACACTGTCCCTGACCCCGGCGAGCCCTAGCTTGGGACAGCGTCCCGGCTCCGAGGTCCGGAAAACTGCATAAGTCGGCCTCTCACAACGTGCCCTGACGACCCCCCGAGCCCCCGGATCCACGGAACGGAACGACCCCAGAGGCCCCGGTCCACAGATCGACGGTATGGCCACGACACCTGGAGCCCCTGATCCAAAGTGCGGGGACGACGCCCCGCTCCGGCCACTGCCTGCGCCCTGCCCTCACCACAAGCTCATCGCAGGGGCCCCCTCGGCGCCCACAAACATCTTCAGCAGTGACACTGGAAGAGTCCGTGCCTCAGTTACCGCACAACCCGCCCCCAGCGTCCAGTGGCCGTGAGCACTCAAGGGGAAGACGGGGCTCACAAGGTCAATTCCGCGCGGGCCCTGGAGCCACACTGCCTCCGAGCACCACCCCCGCCCCGCCCCGCCCCGCCCCTCCTTCCGACCTTTCGCCATCTGGGCTGCAAGCCCAAGGACGGACCTGTGGGGGGGCGGGGGGAAGTGCCCACGCTGTCCCACATCCGGGAACCCGTGAGTCCGGGGTCGCTGCAGGCGACACCACCCGTGGCAGACTGCTGGCGCCCCGCCTGTCCCCAGGGCCCTCCGTGTGTCCGCCCTCCCCACAGGCCGGGACAGCCGGCTCTGCGGGGCACGCCCCCCCCCCAACTCCCCGCTGCCGAGGACACGGCTCAGCCCCCTGTGCAGACCAGCGGGGATGCCAGGGATCCAGGTCCGCCAGGCGGGCAGCACGCCCCCCGCCGGGACGGCCCAGGACAGGACGCCCCTGCCAGGATGGCCCCGGGACAGGACGGCCCGGGGACAGGACGCCCCCGCCAGGACACCCCCCCCCAGGACGGCCCGGG
>NC_043709.1:136681095-136708179 GCF_006229205.1 Suricata suricatta | reverse complement strand
GCCCCCCGCCAGGACACCCCCCCCCAGGACGGCCCGGGACAGGACAGGACGGCCAGGGACAGGACAGGACGCCCCCCCCAGGACGCCCGCCGGCTCTGCCTCGCCACACCCACAACCCCGGCGCAGCCGTGAGCGCGCGTCACATGGACCCGGCTCCTGACCGTTCTTCTCAGAGCTGCCGAAGGCGCCACAAGAGAGACACGCGGTGGCAGCCCGCACGACACGTGGTGTCCCAGACGCGCTTCGGGAGCGGGAAACCGTCCCTGGGAACTAGGAGAAAACCACCGACCGCGTGGTCTTTACCCACGAAGTTTTCGCTTGCTGGCCGTGAGGGACGCGGTCCCTCATGCACTGACGTGACAGACACATCGGGGACGCACCTCCCCCTGCTGTGGTGGATGTGCCCCCCTCTGCCCCGCTCATGTGACAGACCTGCCTGGGAGGTGACAGACGCGTCATGCTCTCGTGTGGGACGGACACACTCAGAGACTGACCAGTACGCCCCACTCACGTGACTACCGTGCCCGGCAAGTGACAGACACGCCCCCTCACGTGACCGACGTGCCCCCCCCCCCCTCACGTGACGGATGCGTCCGGCCCACGCAGGGCGTCCACACTAGGCGTGGGGTCTGTGGGAAGCCTATAGCGGAGTCATAAGGAGTTGTTCTAGAATTTTTTAATATGGAAATTCATTTCACTTGAAAATGAATTCCCTGAAAATGAAACTGTTCCACTGCTTTAGAAGCATGGAGATCTTCGATTGTGACGGCAGGAAATACACGAGGCAGCGTGTGCAGCTCGAGGTCCCGAAATCGCTGCGAGGTCCCCTGGCCTGGGCCCCCCGGAGGACGCAGGCAGTTCGGGAAATGCAAGGCCGCGTGAGGAGCACAGACAACCCCAGAGCGACGGTCGCAGCCTCCTGCTGCCCCCACCCGGGACACACAGCCGTCCGCCTGCCCCCAGTCACGAGCCCCACCGACTGACGCAGAGAAACCATCGGTGGGGGCTAGTGGGCCTGGGGTGCCCCCAGACCGCCCGCCCGCCCGGGGCTCCGGGTCCAGCGCCACCCACACGGACTCCCGCGGGGACACTGGCGCAGCCCCATTAGCTCGCTGTCTGGGGTGCCCGCGTCCTCCTCCGGAGCAGCACCGCGGCCCTGCAGATGCGCCCTCCACGTGTCTGGGGCTCGGGCCCCCGCAGCGGGGCGTGCTGGGCCCCCGACCGGCGGGCTGGCAGCGAACATGCTCACAAAGTCCACAGCGGGGCTGCGGAGGGACCCGCTGACAACAAAGCAGGAGATCCCAGGGCCTGCAATCAATCATCTGGAGCCACAGTGAGCGGGCCTCAGTCCCGCCGGGCTTCCAGGCCGGCCGCTGTCCGGCCTCCCCTGGGGGAGCACTGGCCTTGCCACATCCTTGTCCGCAAGGGGCCAGTTCTCTGCTCTTCTGGGGAAGGGCCACGGAGCAAGCCCGCCGCCAGAAGCGGTGCCTCCGAGCAGCACAGCACCGCCGGCCGTGCCTGCAGGCTCCAGGTTCACGAGCTGCTCCAAGTTCTAGCTTCAGATCCCGCGATGCCTACCTGGCTGCACACGAAGGCACATGAATGCGGCTGCGTGACCATGCCCAGCACTCTCCGTGTTACCCGGGCCTCTTTCAGAACCTCACATCTTCAGGGATTTCCTGGAAGCTCCTCCCCTTCAAAATGCCACCTATGCATCCACTTCACAGTGTCCAAGACCAGAGCCTCCACCCTCGGCCCCTTATGTCAGATCCAGAAATGGAACCAGTGTGTCCAGGCCTCCGGGTTATGGTGGGGTCACAGCAAGCCTGCACTCCAGACCCCAAACTTCCATCCACGACATCTGCAGCTCAAGGTCATCTGTCCCACAAACAGTCTGTGCAATCGTACATGCCTGGGGTTTTAGCAAAGAAATTGGAGACAGCCTCATCTTGGCTCAAACTGTCACAGCAGACTCCAGCCTCACGAGAAGGCGGAACCAACCTGCAGCCATCAGCTCTACCCACAGGGTCACAGGCTGCCTAGACTGCTGTGGGCAGCATTTCCTGTTTGCTGCCCACACTCCCAGGACTTGCCCATAGAATCAGCCCCACGCACTTGGGCACACTGCTCAAGGAAGCCTGCGTGACCTCCAGCCTCAGTTTCACCATTAGCAAGCTGTCCCTTTGCTGCCAGCTGAGGCTCCCAAGTATAAACGGGCTACATTTTAAAAGAAACAATGAAAAGGAACTGAAAGCAAATTTTTCTACCAACTACGCCCCTTTCGCTTGCCCTTTCCAAGCCCACGAGGGCTGCCACATGCCTCAGCCTGTCATGATGCCATCCGCCACATCTTGCCGTCCATCCCGTCCCCTCCTCTGAGACTCTCCTGACTGGCTCACTGCCCTGACCCGGTCATACATGCTGTCATTCTAAAATGGAAAGAGCTCTTTTGCTGTTTCTGGGGATATCTGAAGGGGTTCCACCCTCTCCCCAAACCACTCAGCACCCGGTGACTACACCATCCCTCGCACATGATGGGCTGGGCCAGGTGTCAGAGTCCTGGACCTGCACTCGTGTCCCCAGTTCCCTGCTGCTGCCTTCCTGGGCATCAGTCTCCGAATAAATGAAGGGGGAGAAGCTCAGGGCACTGCAGGAGTGAAGGGCGCACCACAGACATCACTGCTCAGAGCAGCATATGGCTCTTCTGTGGGGCTGCCGTCAGGGCCCGTTATCTCCAGCTCCCCAAGCGCCTTGCAGCCCATCACAGAAAGTCCCTGTGGGGACAGCGCCCTGCAGAGGGCCAGGCCATCGTCCTTATGTTGTCCAGGGGCAGGACCTCTGGCGAATGAATGGTAGATGACAACATGCTGCTCCATTACGAGACTACCTTAAAATAGCATTTGTTCTGGCCAAAAGGAAGAGAAAATGCTGCAGGTGTTTTGTTGCTATCCAGATTTCTAACGGTGTCCAGGAAGAGACACACACATACCCCCACCCAACTTACATCACTCGGCCTCCAACACCTGCCGGGCCTCAGATTTCACAGATGCCCAATTCTGCAGCACGTACTGCCAAGAAGAGCAACTGGGAGGTGGGCCGGAGACAGAAGACTCCATGCCCCCATGAACAGCATGCAGAGACACTCAAAGCCACTGTCACACACAGGAGGTAGCAGAAGAGATCCCTGCCATGTCTCATCCCTGCTGGCCTGAGTGTCCCTTCCACACTCCCCTCACTGCAGTCTCTCTCAGCTAGAAGTCCAACATCTTGCCCCCCATACACTGAACCAGCTAGTGCAAGGGATCCCTGTGAAAATCCACACTTGATGTACAGGAGAAAGGCAGCTTAGGGGATTTCTTGGCAAGGATGTTAATGAGGCGTGACCAAAAAAGTAGGAGTCATTTCCAAAGAGGGCAGATGACCTCTGGTGTGGGCCCAGCTGGCCAGCCCCCAGACCACCACTTGGGGCTCCATGACCCGCCCCTGCACCTCTGCTTCAGTGATCTCTTCTCCTCTGGCTTCCTGCCAACCATCCCACAGGCACTGATTAACCAGGAGGAGGAGGAGGACTCGGGACTGCCCTCAAAGCACCAGGCATCACCTTCACACACGATAACGGCTCAGACTCAGCTGCGGACAACCCTGTCCTACAAATAATAAAACCTACGTTCACAGAAACTGAGGCATTGCTCCAAGGTTAACAGTGAAGGTAGAAGTCCATGCTCCTGTGACATGCCTGCCCAGGCCACGATGGCTCCTGACATGGGGTGCAGGACGGTGCCCACCATCCACCAACACGTAACGATGCACGACTCGGCTCCTAATGGTGGAAACTCAGCCAGACTTGAACTCAAGGGACCACAACTCTGCGGATAGGACCTCCCTTGTGGTCAAAAACCTGGGTGACAGGCAGGCACAGCTGCACACCTTCATTTAAGTGGAGGCCCCCGCCTGGCCAGAGCCCCATTCACACCTCCCTGGATTTCCTGCAGGGAGGTGGGGTACCAGATCTTCGTCTCTGGGTGGCTCCCCAGAAGCAGGGAAGTGGTATTTTCCCCAGCCTCCCATTCCCACCACCTGCCCCACACCACACTCCACCGCTGTGGACAGAACATGGATGTCGGCTCTACCCCAGGGCCCACACAGCAGCCAAGACAGAGCTACATAAGATGGACAGATAGTCAGTTGAAGTGTCATTTATTATGTACTAACTGGATGCCATCACTGTGTAAGAGCCCCCAGTCCTGAGGGGACTGAGCAGGAAGGCCTCCTGAGTCCGGGCTTCCCTGCAGGTCCCCTTCACAGTGGACATGGTTCCCGCAGGCTGTACGACGGGGACAGTTCACTGCTAAGGAGTCAGACGGGCCTTCTGGTGACCATCCACCAGCCTAACAATCAAGCAGTAACTGGAGATGAGGGGCTCTGGAGGCAGACTTTTGAGGAGGAAGCTGGGGTGCACCACAAAGAGCGGGGGGGGCGGAACGTTCATTACTGAGGGGCATCTGGACGATGGTGGACAGATGCGACCCTGGGCTCCAACAAACCCCACACCCGTAGTCCATGCTTAAACACCGGCTCAGAAACAGAGATGCTCCAGCCGGTCCCTGCGGCAGGTCCGCGGTGGCATTTCACCATCCCCCGCTGGGTGTCTGGACGCTCTGCAGATTCCTGCTTTCACAGCAAGGAGACGAGGTGATCACCAGTGTGGCAGGTCTCAGCCCAGCCCTGAGCACGAGTTTGCAACGTGTCAGACAAACGAAAAGCCAGATCCCCGCTTTAGCACTCAGCAGCGCACAGCTGTCTACTACATAGCTTTAGCTGTACCATCATCTTGGGGGATCTTTAGAACGTTAAGGATGACTAATATTCACCAATTCTTACCGAGGTTCCAAGCACTACGCCATGACTTCATCTGCGTAACCTCGACCAGCAGCAGCAAATCTGTGAAGGGAGCTACACGTGATTGTCCCTGATTTGGAGAACAGGAAAGTGAGGTTTGAAGGGCTGAGAAAACCCGACTGCACACCACATCTGTCACCTCTGAGACCCCTGCTCCCACCTTTTTTGTTTTGCTTTTAAAAACCATTATTGTGCTCAACTTTCTCTCTCCTGAACTTCCTATTTACCCTGAATATACACATACTACTTAAGTAGTCCAGTCACATGCCGATGAACCATGACCCTTCCCTCTTCCCTGTGTTCCCGGCCTGGTCTCTGACCCTGCCGGGCCAGGCTTCCGGACACAGCACTCTGAAACCAGCACAAACAAGCAGTGGCTGGTACTTCACAAAGGACCGCCAGTTCAACAATACAGATAAATTGGACAAAAACTCTTCCATTGAAATGCAGATGGGAGTCTAGAAGGACAAGACGACACCAGTGAAAAAGCAAGTGACTACATCCTAATACAGGACGAGACAGTGGACTGTTTCCGGTGCCCCATGCGCCGGCAGGTTTGAAGGCATTCTAATATGGTGGCACAGAATGACCAGGATTAGTCGCACTGGGGCACAAAACACACCCTCTTGACTTTCCTGTGTTCTTTACACCACCTTCCTCAAACCCCAGTGTTTTCTCCTGGACAAGAGGTGTAACGTGCCCAAATCCATTGCCCTGGGGACATTCTCACCATCAACAGGCTCTGAGCAAGCAGACTAATGTGCAGTGAACTCTTTATTGCTGCTCTCCACACACGCACGCACGCACGCACGCACGCACAGCTGCTTCTGGAATGCAGTGCCTCCTGACCAAGGGCATTCTGCCCCAGAGTGTCCCTAGCATCTCTGGTGCACAGCCTTTGGGCGGAGGGCTTGACAGCAGGAGGCCACCAGGAGGCAGTGAGGAGTGACAGCAGTCTAATCAATGAGGAAGTGGCCAGGAGTGGCTGCGCACAGGGAGCAGTACTGCCAATAAAGTGCTTTTACGTGCACACAAGAGCGCCCCCTGGGCAAACTTCTGAGTCACCTACTCTTCAGCTGCTGCAGGAGTGGCTTTCGTTGGCTTCGCTAAAATGAGGGGCTGGCAGATTGAACAGAGGTACACATGAGAAAAATTGTGCCCATTTTTTTGGGGGGAGGAAGGGGGGAAATGTTACCAAACAACCTTAATCTTAGAATTCAACGTAAAATAAGCAACAATTTTGTTTCCAAGCCAATGTGGTACTTACTACTGATCCTATACAGAAAAGTAAAAACAGGCAAAGCACTGCTTTTGCTTTTTTTTTTTAATTTTTTTTTATTTATTTTTGATACAGAGAGAGACAGAGCATGAAAGGGGGAGGGTCAGAGAGAGAGGGAGATACAGAATCGGAAGCAGGCCCCAGGCTCTGAGCTAGCCGTCAGCACAGAGCCCGACGCGGGGCTCAAACCCACGAACGTGAGATCTGACCTGAGCGGAAGCCGGAGGCTTAACCGACTGAGCCACCCAGGCGCCCCTGCTTTTGCTTTTAAAAAAACAAAACCAAATCCCTCTTTCTAGTTTTCCCCATTTCATCAAGACTGAGAACTGTGTCATCTTCAGAGAAGTGTGAAGGATGGATTCCAATGCCTGTCCAGCTTCAGCAGGGAGGCTTTCCTCCACGATGCATCAGACCTCTCCCGAGGGTGACCTGGTCACTCTGCACAGCCAAAGCCAACACACCTGTTCCTGTTACCACCTGTCCCGCCGGACCTGACCGTCGGAATCTCGGGTGCATGTGTTTACTTGGGAGTATGTCCTCCAAAGATGGACCGATCAAGTTCTAAGAGCTTGTAATGACCCCATGTCTGTAGCTAAGCAACCACAGTGGTGACACAAAGGACGGGGTTTTAATGTCTTTCCACACAAACTGAATACAATTTAATTTTTTCACAACTACATATTTAAGACTTCCCACCTGGTGGGCACACAAGCGCTAATTCCCAGAGAAACAAGCTGTTCAGTAATTTTAACGTTTACCATTATTATCACCATGAAGAATTATCCTTAAAGACTCATGATAATCTGTTCTCGCATTCACCAACGGATAGGCATACGGTTAAATAGAACTTAATGGAAAGGAATGTTTCCTGTCAGGTTTCTGATCTGAAAAAAAAATGGACTGCTGGCAAAGGTATAAATATTATGCAGAACTATGTAAATGACTCCAGAAAAACTAAGAAATAGTATAACCCAATTAGTTCTTGAAAATGCTGTAAATGCAGCTGAATTTCAATAGTAATTTGTCCATAATTAAACGTACCACAAAAATCTTTCAAAATGTTGATACTCAAAGACTAACCATAAATGGACATAAAATGCAAGCCGGCGAGCTGGCACCAGGGTAATTCCGGGCTGTTATTTTTAACATACGCGGTTATTATTTATTCAGCTAATGTACAAGCCTCTCCACGAAAACTGATTTTCATAGGGAGGCTGAGTTAGTAAGTAATGGCAGTTTTATAAGAGGATGGACATCTAAAAATAAGCGGTGAGCACCCTCCTGGGGTCACAAGGCCAGCTGTACGTCTGACATCAGCCCGGCTCTGCAGCAGCCCGAGGGGACATCAGCCCTTACACTGGACTGAGAGAAAACTACCAGACCCCTAGGTAGCAGTCAGCTATACAACCGATGACATTTTTGCTCAAGACTAGATTCCTTTGATTTGGAAGCAGGGGAGAATCTTGTGGGTGGAAAGGCTTCTGCTTCCAGGTGAACGGGACACTGCTGTGGGCCGGCCTGTCCCAGGTCAGCAGGAGGCAGAGCAGGGGGCGGTGGGTTTCCCTGTCTTCCCGGGCAGGCCAGGACTTGGCCACGAGCACACCGGGGCTAAGCGAAGTCTTCCAGGTCCAATAACGCACCAAGAGCCTCACTTGCGTTGGAAATACGGGAGAACACGTGATTTATTCTTTGTTTTGGCAACAACCCAGCACACAGGTGAATTTTATACACGAGCCTGTATGGAAGTGCCGGCAGACTGTCCCCATAGCTGTCCCCTGTCCTTACCTGAAATCGGCTGTTCACCCCAAGCGAACTAGCCTCCTGCCCAGGTGTCAAGGGTATCACCCTTGAGCAGACAGCGCCCGGTGCAGGAGGCCGCCAGCCTCACCCACCGGGTGGCCGGGCTCGCAGATGTGGGAGAAGCGCCAAGCATTCCCCACCGAGAACCTGCCCAGGGTGTTACTTTCCAGTACATCCATCAGCAAACTCCCTGCTTCCTGGTTCAACAGCAACACACATTTGTATCAAGGGACTTACTCTAAAAAACAGGAAGCAAATTCGGATTTCAGGTTAATACGGATTGTGCGAACTCAGGACCTCAACGCGAGACAAACACGAGTGGCAGGAGCACTGGCTGAGCCTGACAGCCCCCCCGGGTTTTCTTGGGAACTAAGACGGGATGGAGCATGGGCCACCTCGATCACTTCCTGCCGAGAGCAAGTACACCCACTGGCCCATGGACACACCCCTTCTCCTAGAAATAACCCCAAGCAGCAAGCCCCAAATCGGCAAAGTGTGTCTTCACACTCTATGGGGAATATGGGACCACATCATAAGTCTCGTGTTTTGGGAGCTGAGAGGAAGACACGGACATCCACAGACTCACGCAGGGACTCCCGAGAGCACCACAGGGTGATGTGCTGAGTCCGTCCCTGCCAAGGCCCAGGTGACCCTGCACTGAGCTCCACAACCTGCTGAGTAAATCCATCAACACCCAATCCCACCCTGCAGCGTGCCTGTGCCCCAACAAGGCTCAGCACGGACCCCATTTCCCAGACCCATGGCAGTCAGCAGCCCAACAGAGACTTGTCTGGAACACCTCCCAGAGAGAGTTGTTAGAAACGATCACCACCCCCATCAGGGCTTGCTCTTTGCCTCGGGAATGTTATCCCTGCTCTGGCGGGCAGTGCGATGTGTGGATGACAGATCCCACAGGAGCATGCTGACGCTGGCCTCGGCCACCCCCATTCCTCATGCAAGCCCCCACCTTGCCAAGCACATGCCCCTTCCTCAAACACCCTTCCCTCCCCATTTGGAGTCTGCCGTCTTCATCGAGTGTAATCCCACCACTCAAGGCAAATGGACCATTAACCTCCCTATCACCAAGATGGAAACATGCTAATTAAGCTATGCCACCACTTGGAAGATGCATCACCGTTTCAGAGATGCTAAATCAAAGAACAAAGGAGGGTGGAGAGGGGCCTTAGGATCTTACCTAGAAGCTCCTTTCTTGCCATGGCCCCAAGTCCCCTCCTCCACGCCCCCTCACCCCTCTTCCACACGTCCCCTCCATGCACCCCGTCACGCACCCTACCCTGCCCCAGTCTGAGAGTCCATGAGGCCAAAGGTCACTTCTCCCTGTTTATATCTCAGCAGCCAAAGTAACAGGTGCTCCCTCCATACAAGCTTTCTTGCTGACGACAATGAATACAATTTCTCATTATACCCAGACCACGAGGAGAAACAAATAACAAGACAACGCAAAATGAAGATGGCTTCTAGATAAATTTTTAAAAGATTATACTGAAAGCCATTCATCATTTCCCATCAGAATCGGAACAAAATCAATATCCCAAACAGGTCTGTCCCTAGCCAAGATGCCTCTTTCCTTTCACTGACAGCTCACTAACATGCCTCCATTACACTGAATTCACCTCAAGCTATCCTGTTCATGCTAACAGAAAAGGTCACTGTAGCCACCTCGACTGATGCATTCAACAGCAAGAAAGCAAACCGTGCAACACTCAGGTGCCACCTAAAGGAGGTCTAGAAGCATCCTCAGTGCAGTTTCATGGCAAAGAAATGTAACGTCATGACGTCATGCTGTCCCTACACCACCAGATGAAATGCTCACTGCAAACACCGCACAGGGGTCCCAGCACCTTCCAGAAGCAGGCCTGGGGGTAGGGGTGCTGGGGAAATTTCACCTCTGACCTCTGTCCTCCCCTCTAACTCAGGACACAGCCCTGCTCCCATCAGAGCCGCCCTCGTGACCAGGTGTGACCCTGTTTCAGGCTGCAGCCCTGGGACAGCTCCAAAGCCTCCCAGAGCAGCAAACCGAAATCCCCGTGGCCCACCCGGCGAAACTGCAGCGTAGGTGAAGAGGCCCAAGACCCGACAGTGGTGTCCATCCGGACGGGACTTCCCGTGGGAGCCTGAGGCCCCGCGCTCGGACTCCTGGGCTCGCCAGGACCTGCAGGGCCGCTTCCCGCTCAGACACAGGCGCCAGCCCTCGAGGACCCAGTCTGACAGAAAACCACACGTAAATTAGGAACCCGCACACAGGATGGACCTCACCGGGGTCAGCCACCGCTGCCGAGGGGGGGCTGCAGAACTGGTCTGATCAGAACTCCTAACTGCTGTCCCCACCGCCGCAACAAAAGTCTGATTCCAACCACCAGCAGCTCCTCGCTGCCCTCAGCCTTTAAGTAGCCAGCCACTACTGTTAACAGAAAGGAGACTCCCTGTTTGTCCAAAACTGCAGCCTCAACAGCCGCCACTTTGTGGGAACGCCCACAGCGACCCAGAGCCTAGGCGCTGCATGTGGGGTCACGTGGGCCCAGGCACCGACCATTCTCGCGGCCGCAGGGTGAGGGCTGACCCTCTGACGGGCGTTCAGCACCCCCAGCCTGTCCCCAGGTCCTCAGGGCACGTCCAGAGGCCTTCGGGAACCACATCAGTGGCCCGCAGCCATGGGGAGGCGCCACAGGCGGGGCCACAGTGGCATAGAGCCACTAGACAAAGTCACGGCGGTCAAGCCCACTTGTTCAGTCACTGATGCCGCCATGCCGGCCACAGGCCATGGCTATGGCTCTGAAGCACCCATACAAGCCACTCCCACACTTAAGACGCTGCACTGCCCACACCTCATGTCTCAGCAGAGGTGTGACAGCCTTCCTGGGCCCAATAAATCACCTCCACGGTCAAAGCCAGGCCCGTTACCCAGCAGAACTCGAGCCCTCCCAAGAACCCGACGGCACGGGAGCGCGGCCGGGGTGGACATGGCCCCTGTCGTCTTCAGTGATCTTTCTCAGTGTGTGTGAGGTTCAGTCATGCGATGCAGTTAACACGCACGGCCGGGCTTCGGAAGAGACTCCAGACCCCTCCCTGCGGCTGCTCCGTGCAGCGTCAGAGGAGGGGTGGGCTCCACCACCAAGAAGAGAGACCTTGAACCCCCACAGGCTGAGGATGACAAGGTACCTTAAAAGGTTGCTTTCCCCCAAAAAAGCCTTGTGGGAGCCCTGGAGGGTAAGGGAAAGCATGAAGCTCAACTCCAAATGACCGTCTCTTCCCAAAGCAGTCACCAGCAACCTTGGGCATGACCACCACGCCCACCAGCTGTGCTTACACCCTGAAAATCTGGAAAGTACTGACGTGGAAAGGTGGTGCAGCACAGTTCAGAAGGCTGCATGGAATTTCAGGAGATGCACAGAGTGTTTTGAGCTAAACTCAATAAGCTAAGATACTGCATAGTTCTTATACGGGACCTTTAATGAATACAGCTTAATGGCAAGCAGCATCACTATGAGGGACTTAGGGTAATTACACCAAGAAATCCACTGTGAAATTTAAAACAGAGATATCTTGACAAAATTATCAAAAAGTAAAACTGAAGCATCAAACGATCTTTAAACAACACTACACAGCTTCCAACAACTGCACTGTGCCTCAGGTGTAAGCCCTGCACCCCCATGCAGAAAATCATTAGGGGTGTAACAGGGGAAGAGAAATTAGGCATGAAAATTTAAGTGTATTTGCAAAAATAACGTTTCCAAGTCCACAGTTTTCTAAGGACTCACACGGACTGCACACCCCAAGTCAAACAGTACGTGTCCTGCATGGGAAGAGGCCACTTCTCTCCAGAAACGAGGGGAATGCTACAGCCTCATGGGAGCTGCAGCCCACGCGCCGTCCTGTCTGCTCCCCTGCTGGGCCCCGGGCGGCCCATGCCCCGTCTCTGTGCTCGAGCCAGAGCAGGCAGCGCCCCCTGACCCTTCTGTTCTGTGGCCACTGACCATTAGCCACTGAACTTGGGCTTTAGGGCTGACAAGTCGAAAACTGGAAAATCATAGAACCTTTAGCTTTTTAAAAATTTGCCTTTTCAGTTAACGCAAATGATCTGTAAGGGTAACATTGTAAGCACTGATTCTGCCTCTGTGGTTTGCTGCCTGCTGCATATTCAAGTGCATCTGCGAAATATACATGCCCTTTAATCAACATTTACAGGGCATACACCACTGACTACGTGTAATAATCCTGTGGGGTAACGTTTTAAACTTGAGAAGTTTAGACATCACCCAAAAGTTAGGCCCCCAACAACCACTAATTGAGAATACTGCACAAGACTATTAAAAAATCGGGGACAGTGTCAGGGGCGCCTGGGTGGCTCAGTCGGTTAAGCATTCAACCTCGGCTCAGGTCATGATCCCACGGTGCGTGGTTAGAGCCCCGTGTTGAGCTCCGTGCTGACAGCTCGGAGCCTGTTTCAGATTCTGTGTCTCCCTTTCTCTCTGCCCCTCCACTGCTCACACGCTGTCTTTCTCAGTCTCAAAAACCAACAAACATTTAAAAAGATTTTAAAATAAAATCAGCGATAGTGTTTAATATAGATTCTGCAGCTTTATTTCCCACAGCGTACATGTTAACATATAAATGTTTGGACTTAGCATTCTCACAAATCTTTGAGCCCAAATTCTCTAATTTTCATAACCACCGGGACAGAAATATCCGCATATGATGAAAGTGAACAAAGCATCAGTTCTTGAAAGCGAGTGACTGATTCCAGGCACTGCAGAGTCCCACCGCCTACTTTGGGCAAAGCCACACTGGACACCAGGAGTCCACACACTGCCCGTGACCGCCTCTGCTCTCTGAGTCCCCGTGTCACAGAGGAGGACGCCATGTGGCCCCTGGCATCCTAGAGCAGATCAGCTCATTAAACTAAGAACAAAAACAAAAACAAATGGTAAAAAGCTTAACCTTGCCAACCCTGTTCCAGGTCTAACAGCGTCTCTGCCACCTGGGCCCACTGCTGGCCACCACTTTATCTGGAAGGTGATCTCAGCATCCTGCCGGCTCCGGAGACCTTGCCGACTCTGCTTTACTTCTCAGAGAATTAGCTAGTGAGGAAGGGCTAGGTTTTGAACAATGTGCGTGCGTGCAGTTCACAGGGAAGCCCGGACACAGCAGCACAGCCCACATCGCCCTCACACAGATTTTATTTCACCGGCATGAAGCCCCCTGCCCATTATAGACCTTATTTTTAAAACAGCTTGAGATCCACAGGAAGAGGGGAAGGCACAGACTTTCCCATACACCCTCTCCCGTCCTCACCTGACAACACATTTGTCACAATCAGTGACGCTACCCGGACACGCCATCGTCACCCAGTCCGTAGCCCGCGTACGGCTCACTCTGAGTGCTGTGCATTCTGTTGGTTTGGACACAATGGATGATGACCCCACCCTGGCAAACACTGGCCTCCTACCATCTCCACAGTTTGGTCTTTTCCAGAATGTCACCAAGTTGGGACCATATACAATAGAGTCTCTCTAGACTGATGTCCTCACTTGGTAATAACACGCATGTACCATCTGCCTTTTATGGCTTGAAGCACATTTCTTTTTAACACTGAGTATGATCCTACTGTCTGGAATTACACAGCTTGTTTACCCATTGATCTTGAAGAACGTGCTGGTTGCTTCCAAATTTCGGTAATTCTGAATAAAGCTTCTGGAGACAACCGGGCACGGGTCACTGTGTAGACGGAAGTTCTCAGCTCCGCTGGGTAAGCAGCAGAGAGCGGGGCTGCTGGGTCGTGTAGGGAGGGCACGTTCAGTTTTGTGGAGACCCACCAGACCGCCCTCCAGGTGGCTGCCCCGTCCCCGTGCCCGCCTGCCGTGTGAGACGCTGTGGCTCCGCGTCCTCGCCAGCACGTGCTGCTGCCAGGGGCCTGGGTTTTCCACCGCGTCTTTAGCCCCGTACAACTTTCTAAGGAAGGCAACTTAGGTCAGACAGGGCTTCCCATTTTCAAGGGGCTGATCAGGCAGGAGGGAGGCTGTGAAGGCTGGTGACACGGTCACACTGGGACGGGGAGGCTTCGCAGCTGCCCTCAGGTCACACACACACTCGGTGGAGCCAGGAGAAAGAAAGGCCAGCCTGGGTCCCCACTCCCATTTGGACGGGGGATGCACGGGGAGCCTCAGAAACTCCACTGACCGGGCACAAAGGCCTGTCATCGAAGGTTTTAAACTGAGAAACAGAAGGCCCTGAACCGGAAACCCGGGCTGCTCCGAATTCTCTGCGTGGCGCAGGGCGCGTCACACCTCAGGGGAGGAGCCCTGGGGCCACACGCGAGGCCTTAGTAGAGCCCAGTTGCAGAGCTGGGGTTAGGACTGTGGGGCCCCGCAGGGGCTCCAGGAAGGACCCTGACCATGCGGTCGGGGTTGGGCAGCAAAGGTGAAGCCTGGGGCTGGTCCTGCCCACCCCACCCCTACCCCCACCCCCGATTCTTCCAAGCTGTGACCCTGGGGTATTCCGGACACCGCCCTGCAGTGACCCCCTGGCCCTAGAACTGAGCGTCCGTGCTAAGGGAAGGGCCGTCTACCTAAGGCACGCTGGCCCAGACAGACCAGAGACGGCCCTGGGACAACCCTGTGCTATTCTGAGCAGCCAATTGCTTCCAGAAGTGACTGTGGATGAACTTGTGTCCAATACTGAGATGTGCTGTGTAAGACGGAGAAGGGGGGAAGGGGGGTCCGTGCCAGCGGCCCCTGCTCAGCCCTGAGAAGAGGTGCGAAAACCCCAGGAGCACCTCCACTGCCCGCCCCCCCCAGGCCACAGAGGAAACCACAGTAACAAGTCCACCTGACAGCGAGTACAGGAAACATAAAACACGTACCAGGAAATAACCCTGAACAGAACCATCGTCAGATCTGGCAGCCACAGCACCTCACTGAGGAGAGAGCTCTAGGGGTTGCCCTCCAGCTCCACGTGGAGATAAGAACGGGGAGGTCTACCAACAAAACAGAGCTCTCTCAAGTGTCAGCATTTTGTTTTTTAAACTAAGGACACATTGGGGCATCTGGGGGGCTCAGTCCGTTGGGTGTCCGACTCTTGGTTTCAACTCAGGTCAGGATCTCACAGTTTGCGAGTTCGAGCCCCATGTCCGGCTCTCTGCAGAGCCTGCTTGGGATTCTGTCTCTCTCTGCCCCTCCCCTGCTTACACATGCACTCTCCCTCTCCTTCTCTCTCTGCCCCTCCCCTACTCGTACATACTTTCTCTCAAAAATATTTAAAAAAAAACAACTAGGGATGTTACGCTCTTTCTCCTCTGAACTTCCATTGTAAATAATCACTTTTACTGAGAAATTCTAGAACTTGCTAACTTGACAGCCAAAATTAATAGCCAATTGGTTCAAGCATTACTGAGTTTTTTTTTTTTTAAATGGAAACAATATGATTAGGAAACCTGCTTGAATGACCAGCAAGGTTTTAACGCATAACACTGTCTCTTTCCTTCAATTCACGAACAAGGCGGCGTGCCTGCAGACAGGTTCAAATCCAGATGGGGAACACAAAGCTTAAGACGGAATCACATCCCCAAGGGCAGGTCCAGAGTGAATCCAGAATATGCTGAGGAAGAGCATTTTACACGACATCACTTAAAGTGCCCCCACACCTGGGGCGCGGGCAGGAGTCTCAGGAAAGCAACCCTGACGAGGCCTGGCCTTAACACCGGTGTGACGGCTCGGTGACGGTCACTGCATAGCAAATTGGAAACACCTGTTTAATTAAACGGTCATTTTCATTTCATATTTTCAGGATTTCTAAAGCTCTTACACCCTCAAACCAAACTTAGATTTGGGCTGGGGAAGGCAGTCTCCAAGTCACATAGAGCCTGGTGGGCCGAAAGCAATTCTGAATGCCGCCGCTGATGAAGGTTTTCTCCGTGCAGACAGAAGCCCCGGGGGCTACCCGGGCAGGTGACCCCTGACACAACAGCCGTAAGCGCACCCCGATGGAGGCCAGCGGAGAAATGACCACACGGAGCAGGAAGAAGGGCAGTGGCTCCAGAAGACATTTTCTGCCTCAACAGGGAGCGGGCAGAAGGCTCCCTCCGGGGTGTCCCCTCCGTACGAGGCGGCGGAGCCCAGGCCTGCCCACCTGCGAGCTGGAGAATAGCGGGAGAGCCCCCAAAGAAAGCCTCCTAAGTGGAAACAGGAAAGCCAGGAAGACGGAGCCAACACTGAGCACCTGTTCTAAGCCTCACTGTTCACACATTTGCCCCCGATGTCAGGTACCTGGTGGAGGAATCTCGACAGGACGTGGCTAGATCAGTGGTTCTCAAACTGGGGCTGGATGAACCCAGGTTCTGACCCAGCGGGACAGGGCCCAGGGCCGGCACCTCCGGGCAGCCGCTGGGGCGGGGGGAGGGCACGACGCCATGCCCCACACCCCTTCTCCACAAGAGCGGACGCTGGACTCTCCTTCCCGCCCCACACTGGTCACCAGCGGAACGACAGGGAGGAACACAGAGCTTATGGGAGTCTGTAAGGGGGTCGACCTGAACGAGCACTAACGTGGGCTTCTGTTGCCAAACGTGGACGAAGTTCAGGACACGTGTGTGCACCCTCAGGAGCGGGGGTGAGCCGCCTGCCCCAGCGCCCCCTCAACGCAGAGCAGCCTGCTTTCTTCAGAAAGTTCTGGCTGGTGGGAGGGGCGGAGGTGCCGCCTAACCGTGCTCGTGCTAATTAGAGTCCGGGTGTTTAAGCTCAGCCCACGGTCGTCTTTCTCTCCCCCTCCCCCCTTCCCCAGGCTCACCTGCCGTCCGCGGCCGGACCCATACCCCACACGGCCTGGAAAACAATCAGAACTGCTTCTTGTAACAAAACTAGTGTGACAATGTTTTTAGAGATGAAAATTCTCCCCCAGAGACTCTCACATAATGGATTTTGTGATAAAAGTACCTTCTGAGCTCTTTCAAGAATGCATCCGCACTCATGGCTTTAACTAGTTCTACACGGGTAACTTCCAAAGGGACTTCACTCGTGTTCCATTGAACATCAGCGTCCACACTCTAAGAGCACACCAGCGGTGACTCCCGGACGCGTGTGCCTGTTTGCGTCTCCCTCCCGGCTCTGAGGCGGGGAGCCCTCCCACGCCTGTCCCCACGTCACCCACGTGAGTCTTGAGGAGGAAGAGAGGTGTCCTCACGGCTGGAGACGCCATCAGACCTGCTCCATTGGTGGCCCAGCTGTGACTGGGAGCAAGAATTTGACCCGAGTCTTTTCAGACCGTGCACTCAGGACAGTACTACTGCAGGAGGCAGAGGGAAGAGCGAGCCTCCGAGGGACTAAGGACACCAAGGCAGGGCCACCGCAGCAGCCACAGAGCAGGTGCTCTGCCACCGGAACACAAGGTCATGTCCCCACCCCCTGCGCGGGGCTTCCCTGGGTCCCCCCGCTTGTCGCCCCAGCCCTGTGGGCCTGGTTAGCCTTCAGCAAGCCTCACCTGGCCTGATTTCAGACAAATTCATGACCTCTGCTCAATTCAGTCCCAGACGACCTCGGGGTCCCAGCAAGGGGATGGATGCCTGTGGCGCCCACTTTTTCTCCACGGCACCTGGAGAGAGACCGGCCCTTGGCACCTTCCCAGCCTGGATTCCCAGCTCACCGGTCGGCAGTCGTGCTGATGGCGAGAATCTCTCTCCCTCATTCTTGCCCCAGCTTGTTTAAAAACTAATGACCTTGGTACTTTCAGGGCGACTTCGGGGGCAGCACGTCTATAAAACGGTATGAGGACTTGGGTTTCCTCCTCTTTCCACTCCCGGCAGGCTCTGCGGAAGCAGCCACCCAGAAGGGAGTTCTGTGACCTGCTTCCTGGACAAGAGCTAACAGCTGCGGGGATGGGACACGAGTGTGACGGTGACACACGGCTGAGAGGCTCACCCAGTTCGTGGGGCTTCCAAAACCGACATAAACATTGGCCGAGGGACACAACACCCTGTCAACCAGCCTGGGAAGAAGGCTCTCTCAACCTTACAGTGCAAAGTCACTGAGGAAACTCCGTCTGCCTAACAGGGAAGAGGGGGAATTCCACAGCGTGATCGAGCTGTCTCCCCCACCCTGCTCACGAAGCCAGCCACGGGGGCTGCTCCCTCAGTGCTCAGACTGCACGTCGGGCCCCGTCCTGCTCAAGTGCATGTGTGGGCGCTCCCACGGGGGACATGCAGGCGCAGCGGCCAGCGAGCTGCTGCTCGTCCCGGGAAGGGGGCGAGTCCTAGGGGCAGAGCAGGGATCTGGAAGGAACCTGGCTCGTCAGCCTCACATGACAGACAACCTTCTTTGCTCTTTAAGCTGTCCTGTTACCACGTGTCTGTTACAGCACCTGCCTTTACCCCAGGGCGCCGGCTGCTCCACCTGCGGGTGAGCCAGCCCCTCCACGTCTGGGTCTGAAAGCAGGGCCCTGAAGAGATTCTGCCCCTGGGCTCACAGCTTCACTCACAACAGCCAAGAGGCAGAAGCACCTCGTGTCCAGTGACGGGTGAACACATAAAAGATGTGGTCTGTCTACACAGCGGAACGTCGCACAGCAAGGAGACGCCGTAATTCGCTACAGCACAGTGATTCCCAAGGGAGCTGTGCTCCAGCGAGCCAGGCGCGGGCCCGGACTGCAGGCCTGCCCTTCCTGCGTGCTGCGGGCATGATGAAACACGGGGACAGACGGAGGGTGGGGTCAGCCGCACAACAATGTGCGTTTATTTATGTGTTAATATTCTGAGACGGTGTGAGCACGTGTGTGCACGATCAGGGGAGCGGCAGCGAGAGGGAGAGAGAAAATCCTAAGCAGGCTCCACGCTGTCAGCACAACGCGGGGCTCGAACTCCACACTGTGAGGTCATGACTGGAGCCAAAACCAAGAGTTGGACGCCTGACTGAGCCACCCACGTGCCCCCAGTGTGAATATATTTAATACCAGTAAACCACACATTTAAAACCAATCATGGCGGCAATTTTATGTAAATTCTAACAACTATTTTAATTCAAGGTAAGAGGAAAAAGCTCATTATTCACATCAACTCCATTCACATCATCATCCACTAGAATTACTGTTACGGTTCACTAACACACCGTTTTCTGCTGGAGACACGTGTTGCACGCTCATTGCACACCGCCTGTGAGTTGGCAGGCACACACAGATGGAGACCAGACATTAGCAACGCGCCACAGCAAGGGGCCACCTTCCGCGTGCAGGATGGCCGTGTGTGCCACTCGTGTCCCGCTCACCAGCTGACACCCGACCTCGGTCCCATGCAGTCCTCCGGTGACGAGCACACACGCTGGGCTCCCTCCTGCTCCCGGACACACACAGCAAGGCCACGTGTGCCCCCAGGAGCCTGGGAGGCACGGCCCTACACCTCCGGGGGCGGGGCGGAACCCCTCACCCTGCCGTGCCCGCGGGCAGCACGAAGGCAGCCTGGCTGGGCCCCCCTCCCGGCACATCGGCCTACACCCCGGAACGGACAGGAGTCCCCGTGCAAACGCCGTCAGCAGCTCGTGAGTACCTTTGTGAGAACCACTGAAAATCTGCCGGAGAGGACTCTAGGCTCTCCGGGAGCCCACGGATGTCCCTGTCCCCTGGCAGCACAGCTGGAGTCCAATGCCCGCACCCGAGGGCGTGTGCCCCCTCCTCGCCGCCGAGCGCGAATACACAGATGCCGCGCGATGGAAGCCCCGCGTGCTCTCAGCTCCCAGGCAGAGCGCAGCTCGAGCAAGCGCTCACGGTGGGCGAAGGGGGTAGCCGTTAATCAGGGACAAAGAGGAGGTCCTGCCGGCTCCCGTGTACGTCCTGGCTAGTCCCTCTCAAAAGAAATCACCCTCCTTTCTGCCTACACGGCTGCCCATTTGTTCCATTTTTGGGGTTTGTCCTTAGAAGATACAAAAGCTATTTCTCAACAGATGGTCTCTTTTACTCCTGCTTAGGAATAAAGTAGATGAATACTCCAGAAGACCAGGAAAGGAGGAAAGAGACAAGGAAATGATAATGAACCCAGATTAGAGAGAAAAGGCCCACAAGCGTACAGGTTAGCAAGAGCGTAGGAGGTGATAATGGGCATTTGTCTTACTTCTTCCATTAACCAGTGGTGTACCCTAAGGCACCCCACTTAACAACTTACTACACCTGTTAGGAGCTTTGTCACTATTATTTTTTACTACTAATTTCTCCTTGCTACCAAAAGGGCGCGCTCCATTTCCCGCTAACAAACTCGAATTTGCACGCTGGCAGGTCAGGCCCCGGTCACCGACATCCCCCCGCTGACTAGTCTGTCTCCAGGACCTGACTCACACTGCACGGCTGCCAAAGCTTTGCAAACAGCGCGTGCCCTTTGGCTCCTACCTTGAGCGCCCCGGCGGCTGAGGCCGACCTGTGTGCCAGGCCAAGAGACTGCGAATCTCCCACCTTGCTAGCAGGGATGATGGTGTTTCAACCCAAATGTACCTCTGCTTCTCGTGACTAGATGTCACATGCCACAACGGATAAAACGTGTTGGAAATGAATGCATTTCTCATATCAAGTGGGGTGTGAGAAGGGCTTATCAGGTGCCTTGGCTACTGGGTACGTGCTTGATTGAAAACAGCACACAACTGGACCCGGGACAAACATCCTGACGGGTTAGCTTCTGACTTTATTTACAGAAGGATCACCCATTTCCCAAGTGCTCTTCCAAAGGGAAGCACCACGGGACAGGTGTTTGCACGAGGCTGACCAGTGTGCCCGAGGGGTCAGGAGAAGCAGGCGTCTTCGGAGTTCAAAACCGTACTATTCCAGGGGTGCCTGGGGGGAGCGGGGCTCCGTCAGTTCAGCAGCCATCTTCAGCTCAGGTCGTGACCTCACGGTTCAGGAGTTCAAGCCCCACGTCAGGCTCATTGTTGTCAGCACAGAGCCTGCGCGGAATCCTTTGTCCCCCTCTCTGCCCACCCCTGCTCTTGCTTTCTCTCGCTCTTTCTCAAAAATAAATAAAAATCATTTTTAAAAAGCGCATACTAAATGGTAACAACCAGACAACTACCGAGCAGCCACTGCCGTAACTGCGCAGGCCTCCTGCGCGCTGGGCACCGGACAGCAGCCGAGGGCTTGCGAGCTCCCTGAAGCTCGCTCTCCTGCTGAATCCCGACAGGTGGAGACTGGGAGCGCCCACCAGCAACACAGGCCGTTCACCCGACAGGTGTAGACTAAAGGAAACAGACAGTTGGGTGTGAGGCGTTCTTGGTCTTACGTGCATCTTGGGGGGAAGTCAGGATGCAACCAGGTTCTGTGTGCTCTGCGCAGACCACCTGGTCCGTAAAGCCTCGGACGCACGGAAGGCTGCAGACGCCGGATGGCAGAGCCTGGCGCTGTGCTCGAACGTCAACAAGACAGGCTGTTGGGGAGGAAGGGCCCCGTCCCGCAACAGCTCCTGGTGACTACGAGGGGTCGCCCCAGTGCGGGGGCTCCTGGCCATGCTCAACCACAAGGGCCAAACTCTGGGACAGAAATTAACCAGCTGCCCATAACTACTTGTAATTCTGTAGCTCCTGTAACACACACAGTGGGTGAATCCAGGGTTCCCCAAGACTCCAAGAGATTAGCCCAGAACCTGTGATCTAGAACAGAGGCAGCTGCCACTCAGGGTGTTATTTGTCACTCTTGGTGCAGGACTTCTTGATCTAAATGACTAAACACACTTTTTAAACTAAAATAAGCTTGAGGCTACCTCAACCATCTTCCTTTCAGAAACAAGATTCTTTCAAAACACTCTCATCCAACTCATAAACCTAGAGAACAAACAGAGGGTTCCTGGAGGGGTGGTGGGAGGGAAGATGGACTAAATGGGTAAGGGGCATTAAGGAATCTACTTGAAGTCATTGTTGCACTATATGCTAACTAACTTGGATGTAAACTTTAAAAATTAATTTAAAAACAAAGATAAAAGAAAGAAAAAGAAAAAACCACTCTCATCCAAACACACACAGCAGGAAGCTCTCCAATCAAGAGCCTTACTTCCCCACTGGACAGACGCAGGTACACACATCACAGCAGCAGCCTCCTGGACCCCTGACCCATCCATCCCAGCCCTCCCCTGGCGAGCCCTGTGCCCACCGCCTGCCTCTCAGGGCAGAAATCCCAGAATAACACCCCCCCCCCCGCAGAGCTGTAGCAGAAAACCAGCTTCATCAGTAAAGATGACTCCCAAGAGGGTGACCTGCCGCTGTGTGTCCAAATTGGCATCTTGAGGAAGGCAAACGAAACAGGGTGCTTTCTCCCACTTCAGAGACCTCCCTGTCTTTGTCCATTTAGAAGTGATATTTTTAGGGGCACCTGGATGGCTCAATCGGTTAAGCATCAGACTCGGTTTCAGCTCAGGTCATGGTCTCACAGTTCCATGAGTTCAAGCCCCACATTAGCTCTGTGCCGATGGTGTGGAACCTGGCTGGGATTCTCTCTCTCTCTCTCTCTCTCTCTCTCTCTCTCAAAACAAATAAATAAACTTAAAAAAAAAGTGGTATCTTTTAAACTCAAGAATGCTGGGTTTGGCCATGGAAATGTGGTCCTGCAGACCTCGGCCTGCCCTTACAGCTCAGAGATTTTTCTCATTCATGGCAAGGCTGGTTTAATGTCGATACCCAAGAAAGGATCAGACTGACCTCCCTCCATAAATTCTAACGGCAAATGCAGTAAATCCCCAGCATAGTTAGGTTCTGATGTTCAAATCCTAATTAACAAAACGCAAGAAGCACGTCACTCTCCCGAGCACCGGCTGCTAGTATTTCCTGCAAGTCAGGCTGCGAGACCCCACCAGGCACGCCTGTCCCCTCTGAGAAGACTCAGGCCACAGGGCCGGGGGTTCATGTGCAAACGGCCACACACAATCCAGTGTGGCCCCAGAGCCAAACCAAAATGCTTGAGTCCTTGAAACTAGCCTGTTCTTCTCAACACGAGAGCGCAGACAGCCTTCTAAACTACCGTGTATGGGACCGATGTGTTCAGCACATGCTCCCTTCTACACAGATACAAAGACAGAAGCATGTGGAATTACAAAACGCCACTTGCGCGGAGTCCAAAGACATTGAGGGCTTGAAGTGCTAAGAACGTTCTGAAAACCCTCTGGCAGGGCGCAGACTGCTCGTTCAGCAGATTGCAGTTCTCGACCTCGGGATTGTGAGTTCAAGCTCCAAGTTGGGGGTAGAGTTTACTTAAAAAATAAATAACTAAAAACAGGGGCGCCTGGGTGGCTCAGCTGGTTGAACATCCGACTCCTGGTTTCAGTTCAGGCCACTATCCCAGCGTCGCAGGACTGAGCCCGGCGTCGGGCTCCACGCTGCTCGGGATTCTCTCTCCCCACCTCGAACACTCTAAAATATAAAACTTCTAAAAATCAGAAAAAAAAAAATTTTTTTTAAAAAGTCCTTTGTAAGACTTAACACATCATGAACTCCAAACTCACGTCTTGGGTGCTCCGTGATGGAAGGGTGGATCCGTTGTGGGGAGACCCAGCACAAGACCCTGCCCTCCCACGCCCGGGCAAGCCCGGTGCTCAGGGAGAACCCGCGGGGACCGATGCGGGCAGGCACCAACACTGTCCCCGTGAGGGGCAGGCCCGTCCCACCCCGTCTGTCCCTGCTGCCGGCTGGGCCCGAGGCCAGGGGCTGGGCGGGGAGACAGAGGGTCTGGGGAGGAGACCGACCCCCACTGGGGTCTACTACGGAGAAACGGCTGATATCTATTGCTTGGGAAACTGGAGAGGGAAACGGCAGGAGTGTTCTTGCTGATTGACAGTGTCTAACTCCGTCAGAGCGTGCAAAACCTAACAGAAAGAAACCGAACCCCGCTACTTAGGAGACCGAATTCCAGCGTCTGTTTACCACTAATGTCCCCCGTGGCCTCCGTCAGTCCGACTCCTGGCCCTTCTCGTGTGCCGGATGCCCGGGAGCTTACATCACGGGCCTTCGCACAAAACAGGGAAGACTCGGCTTCTGGTTGCGGGGATTCCGGCAGCCCCCGCGCCCTCCTCCCGGGCAAGGTGCGCCCCTCGGTCCTGGGAGAGCGCGGGGAGGCCAGTCCCCACCCTCGTGCCTGGTGCTCCCGAGATGAAAGCGCAGGGGTCCCGTCAGGCCTCTGCCCGAGGGCCGCACTCCCCACGAACCACCCAGGCCCAGACAGTAACACCCTTTGCTTCCAGAACCACCCCGTCCAGGAGAGCCAGGCCTGGAGACTAGGGAAGCAGGAGCCGCGCTGCAGAGGACGCAGGGGACCCGTGATGTGTACCGACGTGCCACGCGCAAACGTCTCACTGGTCATTTGACCTCAGTTCCTCGAGGGCACCTTTCAGGTAACAAACCCTGAAAGCACCATGCAGGACCCCCACCGAGCACACCTCACCGGACTCAACGCCTGACACGCCCTCCCGTGCGTCCCAAGGCCGGCCCTCTCCCCTCTGTTACCTGGAGCTGAAAACAGTCCGGTGCCAGCTCCTGCAGGGGCCCCACACTGGCCAGGGACGATTTTCATTAATTCGTTTTCTCCTCTTCACTTACCATTATTCCCATTTCAAGTACTCCGGGTAAGACAGGCTGGTCTGGTAACGGGAATACGGACAGCCGCGGGCTCAGGCCACCCAGATCACACCCTCCACATCGACGCCGAGAGCGCACCGCCTCGCTCAAGGAACCAGTTACTGGGACAGCTCAGGCAGCGTGACCTCATAGGTCACACTTGCCACAATGGTGACATTCTTAAAGGTAAAGCCGTAGTCAGAGTACAGAGGTCACACGCACACATCTGCACACGAACGTGTGTGTACATTCACGCTGCACCGTCGGCACGGATCCCTCATTCCTCACGGATCTGAAGCTGGAACGTTTTCAGGCCGAAGTGACATCATTTCCCATGGCTCCACAGTTAGCTTAGCCCGAGCGGCTGAACAGAAATGCGGCCCCTCTCTGTTCTGGGGCCAGGAGTCTGAGATCCAGGCGGGGCCGCGGGCAGAGGACGGGCCCTCCTCGGACAGCTCTGTGGGCCTGGCCACGCGCCTCCATACACGTGTGGCCTTGCTGGGTGTCGGTGGCTCTCAACCTCCCTCCCCTCTCGAAGGATGCCAGTGACTGGACTTAGGACAACCTCACCGGAGCTCCTTCCCTCCGCAAGGCCCCTCTTTCCCAACCAGTCCCCGTTCATGGAGGGCGGCCATGGACGTATCGCTGGGAAGGCAGGGCAGGCCCTGCACCAGCCGGAGGGACCACGAGGTCAGTCCGGTCTGGCGAGCGCCGGAGGCAGAAGCCTGGGGGGTGGGGGTGCCAAGGCAGGGATGGCGCGTGTCACTTCAGGGGGCGTGTGTGACTTCGGGGCGGCTCACCCAGGACTCAGTCCTCGCGGGGTCAGCCGGCCCGCCGGCCTGCGGCTCCCACGCAGACGGGAAGGAGGCGGCGCGCGGCTCCGGGACGGCAGGTGACGGTCTGAACCTGCTCTTTCTCTTAAGCGGCTGTGGCCCTGGTTCCAATTTTTAAATGTTTCAAAGCCCTCACTTGAAATCATAAGTCAACGCAGCCATTTGTCGATGTGCTTTTCCCAGAATGAATTCCGAGGCCACTCGTTTGCAGTAACAGACGAAGCGAGAGTCTTCAGTCCCCAGGGATCAACGCGGCGCCTCACTCAGCCTCTGTCCGGTTCGTCAAACACCCACCAGGAGCCCAGCGACGAAGAGAAGGGCCTCCGTCAGGCTGTGGGAGCAGACTCAACACCCGAGTCACACGAAGCGTTAGGCCACACGAGAAGTGACAGGGAGTCACGAGACACGGGCTGCAGCCGGGCCTGCCATGGGGCGAAGCTCCTACTGCCCCGAATCTGACGGACAGTTCCCGCCAGGACGCACCCCACCCAAGAGCGCCAGAAACCCACTTTTGATTTCCCGTCGTTCACAAACACGCGTGGTCAGCTGGCATGGACCCCAGACCCCGTCTCTCTGACTCGGCTGTGCCAGCAGCTGCCTGGGCCTGGGGTGTCCAACAGCATGGGCATGCTCCCCCTCCAACCACGCTCCTGTTTCTCCCCGAATGGGACAACGCGATCCAGAGAGCAGGAACCCCCAGATACAAGCCCAGCACCTGCGTTCGCAGCAGGAAAGGAAGTGCTGAGCCTCCAGGGCCTTCCCTCCACGTGACCACCCTCCGCACAGACCTACACCCTCCACGTGACCACCCTCCGCACAGACCTACACCCTCCGCACAGACCTACACCCTCCACGTGACCACCCTCCGCACAGACCTACACCCTCCGCACAGACCTACACCCTCCACGTGACCACCCTCCGCACAGACCTACACCCTCTGCACAGACCTACACCCTCCGCACAGACCTACAGCCAGCCTTCCAGCACCTGCCCTGTCTCTGAAGAGATCTCAGTCAGCAATCTCCAGTTGGAGCCCGAGGCGAGGGGCCTGGGGTGGTACACGAGGCAGCCTTGGTGCAGAAAGCTGGGGAAGTTCTGTGCACGCATGGTGAGGAGGGAGGCCCAACACTGTGAATATACTTGATGTCACTGAACTATACACTTGGAAATGGTGAAAACGGTGACTTTTTAAAAAATGTTTATTTAAGAAAGAATGGGCAGGAGAGGGGCAAAGAGAGTGGGAGAGAGAGAATCCAGAGTAGGATCCACACTGTCAGCACAGAGCCTAACACAGGGCTCAAACCCATGGACCTGACTGTGAGATCATGACCTGAGCTGAGATCAGGAGTCAGACATTGAACCACGCAAGTGCCCCTAAAATGGTAGCTTTTAAACCATAGGATTTTACAATAAAAAATTAAAAATTTGTCAAATAATACGTAATCTGTAACTTATAGTCTCCATTTCTCACATCTTGTAAGATATGTGAAGCTCTGAAAGCAGTCGGCTCTATTATGAAAGATAAATATGCCTCAGGTTTATAAAACCCACGCAAAATCGCTAAAGGTGCTCGAGGTAAAGCCAGAAAGCAACGGGTCTGCTGGAAGTCACGCCCACCAGGCACCTTGACTGGACATACTCAAGACACACTGAGCACACAAGCTCCATGGATGCTGACGCGGCCGCATGTGACCCGCCG
>NC_043709.1:136647680-136680995 GCF_006229205.1 Suricata suricatta | reverse complement strand
GTCCCCGACCGCCGTCCCCGACCCGCCGTCCCCGACCCGCCGTCCCGACCGCCGTCCCTGACCGCCGTCCCTGACCCGTCGTCCCTGACCGCCGTCCTGACCGCCGTCCGCCTGGCCCCACGTGTCCTCTGCCCCAGAAGCACCAATGAAACCAATGGCTGCCCATCAGGCTGACTGGCAAACCACAACCGTGGCCAGGCGAGCTAGAACCCCAAGTGCTTAGAGGGACAGGCGGACACCCAGCGCACACCCAGGGTCCCAGCAGAGAGGTCCCCCACCCAGTGCTCCCCACCCTGGGGGCGTGACTATCGCCCACCTGTACCCCCCGCTCCGCTGCTGTGTGTCCGCCACTGACGCAACGAGCTGTGTGACTAGTGTACGGGCCTCCCGGCCCCGTGACGTCAGGGACAGCTGGCCTGGGAGGCCACTTTCCCAAAAGACGCAAGCATTCTTCCCGCTGTGGGAGCCCTCCTGCCCCCACACTACGGCTCAGAGAGGAGCGGCAGGCCTTCTCATCCCTGCCAGCCCCTGTGCCCCGGCCCCCGGCCCTTATGACCTGCTTGTCTGCTGGCATCTCCATAAAAGCCAAGTTCAGAGACCCTGCTCTGCGCTCATTCCACAGCGCCTCCAAAGGCTCTCCCCCCGGGCGTCCACACGGCCACTTTGGATTTTACGTTTCCAGGCCAGGCCTTGCTTATGAGCTATAGTCGCAACTGTTGGCCACCGGATTCAAATTCCACTGTGACGTCTCATCTACCTGAGCGCTGACGACTTCCCTCCCCTCCTATTACAGACTGCCCGACGGCAGGGCTGAGGCACGCATTCTGACGCAACACGGCACCCAGAACACCGCGTCCCTCACACAACCCTCCTGCTTCTCTTCTCCTGGAGCTGCAGGGTAGAAGGGGACTGAGCCTTCAGAGTTCCCACCTGTGACACGGGAGAGGCAAGCTGCAAACCCAAACCCCTGCTGAGAGCGACCGGGCCCGAGAAGTGTGAGCTACAGTCTTATAAAGACACAGCAAAGCCACATAAATAACCTATGAAAACAATCCACGGTGTGTTGTCTCTGATTCTGTCCCTGTCAAGAGCTCAGATAATCAAATAACTCATTTTAAATCTGCATTTTTCTGTACACCATTTAAGAACTGCTGTGAGTTGCGTGGCTAAATGTAGGACAGACAATCACTAGCATGGGTCTTTATTCCTGAAAGAGAAAAAGCACTCAGCGCCACAAAACCCGCGGGAGGAAACCCTATGCTGACTTCACAACAGTTCTCGGGAAGAGGCTCTGGAGGCAGATCCGTACCAACGACCTGACGGCCACAGCTCACGGTGGCCCGGGGGGCGGGTGTGAAGTGAACAAGCACAGGGGACGGTACCCTAACTCGGGCAGCCCAGGGGACAGGGGTGATCTGAACAACCGCAGGGGACCAGGACGGTTACGCTCACTCCCCGTGTGGGGCAGCGGCAACCCCCACTTCCTCGCCGGCAGAAGGGAAGGAAGTCTTCCAGGGGAAGGAAACCACGCGGACACGCTCTCCTGAGAAAGTCCTCCTCCTCCAGCGCCAGGTCCCCCTCGGCCCCGTCTTCTCACCCAGCATGTCTGCCCAACGTGGCGTCTGCGTGACAAAACCAAGCAGGTGGTTCCCGGCCCTCGCTGGCTGGAGAGCACGTTGCGTAAAAGCCCAGGGGTCCCTGGAGAGGACCACGAAGAGGACCTCCCAGAACCCCTCCCAGGTCTCTGCCGGCAGCCAGGTTTGGAAACTACGCGCAGGGACCAGCTCCGCGATGCCCGACGCGCCACCCTCCTCGGGGCAGCCCCGGCTGCAGCGGCCGGTAGGAGGGCATCCAGGGTGGCCCGAAGGCGTCTACGCGCGCTCTTGGGAGACGCGGTCTGCCCCAAACCGGGTGAGCACGGCCAGCGCGGATGGGGCAAGTGCAGAGCTGCACGGAGCCATCGTCAGCACGGAGACGGGCCGTCCAGCACGGGGCTCCGGTCTCTGCATTTTCCCCGGGCGCGATGCACGCCGGGTGCCAATAATGCAGCCACCTGACCACGCGGCCCTGGCAGCGGTGGTAACAGCTGCAGAGACAAGCACCGGCCGTCGAGGCTCAGGAGCAACAAGGGTCCTCTGCATGCTCCCATTTTTCAACATTCTGTGCACAGCTCAAGCCGCTACAAAGGACAATCTCCACAAGGTTCCCTGGACTCCCGCCCCCGGAGCTGTCCTGCCAGCACGGCTGTCTTGGCTAAGGGGACATCTGTGCAAAGTGTCCTTGCCGCCTCCAGTGGGGAAGTAGACACACGGCACACAGACAGGCAACCCTGTCAGGAGCGTCGCGGGAAAGATAGAAGTGATTAAATGTACCAAATTCCTGTTGCCATGGAGATAAAACTAACCTACTCCGACTGCAAGTCTTGCTGCACCAACAGCCACGTGGGTAAAAGACATTTCCTCTACGCAGCAATCAAATCGTGTTTACACACCCATTTTCCCTCTGCACGAGGACAACAGTAAGCTCTTGTGTAAGACATAAATAACGCGAGCCCCAGCACAGGGCGGCTCTCTGGGTCTCATATGCAAACACACAGTTCAAAATCCTCTGAAGACAGAGCAGGTTTAGTAATTTTTAGGATAGGAGTTCCATGGTATAGCTCCACACACAGCACCTTGCACCTTCTAAACTATCAACGCCAGCGAAGAGGTTCTTAATTTCCCTAACGGAAATACAATGTATCAACACAAAATCCCTTCTTTTAAAGCAGGCAAGTCAGTGATTTTTAGTGTGATCTCAAGGCCATGCACCCATCCCCAGTGATGCCTGTTTTCACCACCGCTAAGAGCAGCCCCGCCCCCGGCCCCTGGCCACCACTCACCTCCTGTGTCTCCACACATCTCTCTGCTCTAAACCCTGCATGTGAAGGGAGGCTCGATGCACAGCCTCCTCTGACCGGCCTCTAGCACCAGGCTCCTCCACATTCACTCCTTGTTATGACTGAGTAACTATTTCCCTGTACAGAGGGACCACATCTTGGTTATGCCTTCATCCGCTGGCAGACGTTTGGGTTGTTTCTACCGTTTGGCTATTATGAATAACGGTGCTGTGAACGTTTTTGCAGAAGTTCTGTGTGGACATACGTTTTCAAGTGTCTTGGGCATGTGCCTAGGAATGGAATTTCTGGGTCACATGGTGATTCAATGTTCAATATGCTGAGGAAATGCCGAACTTTACAAAGCAGCTACACCACTTACACCCCCGCCAGCCATGCGTGACGGCTCCGATGTGCGTCCTGTGCCCAGCACCTGTCACCTTCACAGTGGGCGTGAACTATTAATTCATTGTGGTTTCGATTTGCATTTCTATAAAGACAAATTATGAACATCTTTTCATGTGCTTTTTAAGGCACTTACATATCTTAGGAGAATGTCTTTTCAAATGCTTTGCCTATTTTTAAATTGGGTTAGTTTTCCTTTTACTGGTAAGTTGTAAGAATTCTTCATGTATTCTGGATATTAGACTCTTATTAGATTTAATTTGCAAATAATTTTCCCATTTTGTAGGCTGTCTTTTTTCTTTCTTGCTAATGTCATTTTAAACAGTTACAAACATTTTTAATTTTGATGAAGCCAAATTTGTTTTTTCTTTGGTTGCTTCTGCCTTCAATGTCACCTCCTGAGAAACCAGTGTCTAACCTAAGGTCACAATGATTTTCACATGTACCCTAAAGGTGTTCTGAACTGGAACGTGTCCCCCCAGATTTCATAAATGCCTAGGATATAGTATGTGACTATCTGGAGAGAGTGTTTTAGAGAAGGAAGGTAGAATGAGGTCACTCGGTGGGTCCTAATCCCATCTGGAGCCCTTCTAAGAGGAGGAGGTTAGAACAGAGACACACACAGACACACACGGAGGGATGACCACAGAGGACACGGGGCAGGACGGCCCTGCCCTGCCCACACTCGGACCTCCAGCCTCCGGGATGTGAGAAAACAAATTTCCATTGTGTGAGCTGCACAGTCTAGAGCACACTTTGTTGCAACAGCCCCAGCAAGTCAACACAGAGGGTTTTTTATATGTACATAGTTTTCGCTCTTATATTCGATCCATTCTTTTTTTTTTTAGTAATGTTTTTACGTACAGTGAGATAAAACCCAACTTGCTGCTTCTGCATGTGGGTACGGGACACACCAGAACCACAAGCCGGGTGGACCATTCCGTCCCCACCGAATGACCTCGCACCCTCATCAGAAACCAGCCGACCAGAGACCTAGGGGTTTACTTCCAGAGTCTCTGTTCTCTTTCATTAGTCTGTCTGTCTGTCCTCATGCCAGGACCGCACTGTCTACATCAGTGGGGCTTTGTAGAAAGTTTTAAAATTAGAAAGGGTTGGTCTTCCAATTTTATTCTCTATCAAGTCTATTTTGGCTTTTTTGTTCTTTTTTAGGGAACTTAAAAGCTGTACAGTCAAGGACTGACCTTGCACAAGGAAAGGCGTGGCCGTTGTCCCAGGCTCCGGGGGTAAGTGTTGAGCCGTTAGAATTTCTTACTGGGCCAAACGTCCCAGGTTGCCTAGGGGTTGGGCTGTGCCAGCTAGGTGCACCACCAGTGTGGGCTATGATGGGTCCTAGGCTGGTCTTGACCCCAGGAAGGGCCGGAGGCAGAGGCCGGGCGTGTGGGCGGTCAGCCGCCAAGGCTGGGGGAGCTCCCCACTGGCCACACTCGGTGTGCGCGGTCAGGTCTGCGCCGTCCACAGACCACCGGGAGGGGCCGGCCGGAGGCTCCACACCTGACCTTGCCCTGTGTGCACTTCTCTTTGGTAATTTCACTGCGAGACTCCTTAAACGTGAAAGTAACAGCTTTGCTGAGCTCTACGGGCCCCAGCAGATCACTGAACCCGAGGACGGTCTTAGAGACCTTCTGACTTGCACAAATGTAAAAACAAAGCTCTCCAGGCACTGATAAACCTTTATTCCAAACTTCTACTCTTCACACTGAAAAGCCCCACTCTGGCTGCCTACCAAGTGGTTGGCGAGCCACTGCTGAAGGTAATCTACACAACGTGAGCCTATCATGTAGCACCATCTGGTGTTTTCCAAACCATATTCTTCAGAAAACGTATTCCACAAAGGACCTTTACACAGCCGGCACTAGTTTTCAAAATGCATCCAGGATCCGCAATATTCTGAGATATGAAAGGAAAAAAGTAAACCCTTCAACCATTTTCCAGGAGAAGATTAGAAGTCAGTTAACAGTGGACAACGTGGTGTCTGTCTCGGCCAGTGCCTTTCAAACCGCACTCTTAAAATTAATGAAAATCACAAGAGGCTTTTATGTGACGGTATCAGTTAATCGTCATCATATGAGAAATAACAAGAATTTTACGTTTATACGAACTCACTTTAAAATAAATTTATTACATGCTAACAAACACACTCAAAGAAAAACTTTTTCCAAAATCTAAAAAGAAGTTCAAGGGTTCAAGTGGCAACGGGCTACTCTGCTGATCTCTGGCGCCGACTCACTGCAAGGGGGCGGGGCCTCAGATCTGCCTCCGCCTCAGTTTGTTGCGTATGTAGTTTGGAGGTTTATGAAGCTAGTTTAGACTTGGAAAGGACACCCGACAGTGTTTTTCAGGCAGTTTTTGCTATTCGTCTGTGATGGTACAGCAAATGTAATAACTGGTACCTAAAGGTTATTTGAAATGTGGAATCTGAAATTCTGTCAGGGAATCTTTCGTGCTAAATTTCTTTTAGTTTTTTAATTAATTGTTTAATTTATAGCCAAGTTAGTTGGCATATAATGCAATAAAGATTTCGGGAGTAGATTCAAGTGATTCATCGACTACGTGCGACACCCAGTGCTCAACCCAACAAGCGCCCTCCTTAATAGCCCCTTGGCCATTTAGCCCATCCCCCTCCCACAGCCCTCAGTTTGTTCTCTGTATTTAAGAGTCTCTTATGTTTTGTCCACCTGCCTTGTTTTTATATTATTTTTGTTTCCTTTCCCTTATGTTCATCTATTTTGAATCTTAAATTCTTCGTATGAGTGAAGTCATGATATTTTCTTTCTCTAATTTCACTTAGCAGAACATGTTCTAGTTCCATGCATGCTGTTGTAAATGGCAAGATTTCATTCTTCTTGATCGCCAATACTCCGCTGTGTGTGTGTGTGTGTGTGTGTGTGAGATATACACCCTGACATACACACGTACCACATCTTTATCCATCGATGGACATTCGGGCTCTTTCCACAGTCTGCCTATTGTCGACAGCGCTGGTGTAAACACTGGGGTGCGTGTGCCCCTTTCAAGCAGCACTCCTGTATCCTTTGGATAAATAGCTAGTAGTGCAGTTGCTGGGTCGTAGGGTAGTTCTATTTTTAATGTTCTGAGGAACCTCCATCCTGTTTTCCAGCGCGGCCGCACCAGTTTACATTCCCACCAACAGTGCAAAATAGATCCTCTTTCTCCACATCCTCACCAACATCTGTTGTTGCCTGAGTTGTTCATTTTAGCCATTCTCACTGGGGTGAGGTGATACTTCCTTGTGATTCCAATTTTTATTTCCCTCATAATGAGTGATGTTGAACATCTCTTCATGTGCCTGTTAGCCATCTGGATGTCTTCTTTGGAGAAGTGTCTATTCATGTCTCTTGCCCATTTCTTCACTGGATTGTTTTTTGGGTGTTGAGTTTAAGAAGTTCTTTATAGACTTGGGATACTAACCGTTTATCTGATTTGTCATTTGCAAACATTTTCTCCCATTCTGTTGGCTGCTTTTTAGTTTTCCTGATGGTTTCCTTTGCTGTGCAGAAGCATTTTGTTTTGATGAGTCCCAATAGTTCGTTTTTGCTTTTGTTTCACCTGCCTCCAGAGACGTATTGAGTAAGAAGTTGCTGCGGCCAAGGTCAAAGAGGATTTTGCCTGCTTTTTCCTCTAGGATTTTGCTGGGTTTTTATCTCACATTTAGGTCTTTCATGCATTTTGAGTTTATTTTGTGTAGGGTTTAAGACAGTGGTTCAGCTTCATTTTTCTGCACATTGCTGTCCAGTCTTTCCAGCACCTCTTGCTGAAGAGAGTTTTTCCCATTGGATACTCTTTCCTGCTTTGTCAAAGATGAGTTGGCCACACATCTGTGGGTCCGTTTCTGGGTTCTCTATTCTGTTCCGCTGATCTGTGCGTCTGTTCTTGTGCCATGTGCTCAATTTCCTTTAAATTCATTGACCACCTTGCACAAAGTCAGAAATTAAATGAGAGAAAAGGCCTGGTGCCATATGCGGCCACTGAGACAAGAACAGAGAATGATCCTGACTTACCAGGAAGAAATAATTCAATCTATAAACACATTACAGTAATCAGCAGTGGAGAAGAACAGTCCCTTGTAGAGCAGGCCGTTCTTGGACGGAAGCACCTGCACTGAACTGGTTACACACACACAAAGCCTGCTCAGCTCTGTGGTCCTCTCGGAAGCAGGTTGAAGACCTCCTCTCCTGAGGACACTCCTTGACTCAAATCCCATTCTCTAGATTGTTTCTAATTTTGTAAGCAAGCTCTCATTAAATCAGACCATCAAATTTTGAATGACATCGAATTCATTTTATGAGGTCATGTGACCTGGATGCATTAGGACTCCGTTCCGCTGGTCACCAGAGAACACCTCGCACTCGCGGTGGCTGCAGCACCACCCACGGGTGTTGCTTCCTCACGTGGACGGAACCAGAGCCCAGGTGTGCGCAATTCTCCAGGCCATCGTGGCCACGGGAGCTCCAGCCTCCAGGGAAAGCAGGTGCCCACTCCTTAAAAGGCTCCCTCTTCCCCCTTAGCCAAACCACTACGGTGGCCACAGCAGGGCGGCACAGGGAGGCAATGTCACTCCGTGGTGTGCCCGCAGGACCGGAGGCGGGGACGACACTGCACACTGACGAGAGCACGAGAGCAGTGACCAGGCACTCCGCACGGAGCGGCTCGTGACGTGACCAGAGGGGTTACTGCCACCGTGTTAGAGACGTGAAGACGAAGCTCCGGAGAACTGAACACGACCGTATGCTCTTCCCACAGACGCCTCGGAGCACCTGCAGGTGTGCACACAGCCATGGCGATCACGTCTGCACATGTACACACACGGAGGACATACAGGTGAGACCCGGCTACCATACGGGCCCCTCTCCAGCGGGGGGGGGGGGGGTTCAGTGCCCTGCCCAGCCCCTCCCCCCAGCCCGCCCTCCTCTCGCCACACGCCCCACCTCCCTGGGCCCGCAGCGCCCCTGTCTCTCGTGGCCGCTGCGGACGGACAGCTTGCTCTCCCCTCAAACAGCCCGAGAGCCACTCGACCTGAAGTGTTTCCCACTCCAAACCGTTACCGGGCAGCCAAGTCTGCAGGGTGCTCTGTAACCCGGGACCTACCAAGGGCTTTCCTGTGCCCCCAGCCTGGATGGACGCCGGCTCAGGAGAGAAGCTGGAGCGCGGCTCCTCCTCCCCGCTCCACCTGCCGTGGGCTCCAGGGTCACTGGAGACGGTTTCCATTCCGTCCACACAGGCAGATCTGCACCCCGAGGGGGAGAGGCCCTTCAGCACCGCACCCTGCATCCTGGGAGCGCCCAGCTCTGAGCCCCACTCCGCACAAGCCTTGGGGACACCGAGCTTCCTAAAAGGGACAGAGAGGTGAGGGAGGGAAGCGAGTGGCGTCCTCCCAAGCCCTCTGTGGAAAAGCTGCTCTAGCACAGAGGCAGGGCTGTCTGACCTGAGTTACGGGTGACACTGTAATTAAGATGTTACATCTAGCGTGAAAGAAAAGTAGCAATTTAGGCCATCGTGCACATTTAATGCAGTACAAATATAGCGCACTTCCGAAACCAAAGAACAGGGGGCCAGCTCACCCCAGAAAGACGGGAGCACAGAACGAGCCGTTCATGGTTGGGGGGGGCTTTGCAGCTCACGTGCGCAGCACACCCAGGGGTGAGTGGGAAAGTGACGTCACCTCTGCTGCTCGGTGTTGCTTTCTGCCTGACAGAAAACAGGAAGCCCATCAAGAAACACCCACACGCATGTCTTCAGCTCTCCCCTAAGTTAAAATCCATTTTTGTCAAACGAAGTCATTTATGTACGTGTATATAAAGGTGGGGTTTTGTGTTATTGCCCCCACCCCCTACAAGCCTTTTTGGACTCGTGTTTTGTAACTGCCTCGCCTCCCGGAAAGCTGTGTATTTACAGTCACGCACTGAGGTGTCTGGAGGAGCACTGGCCATCGCCAGACCGATGGTCAGATGTCGCCAGGGACAAACCACCATGTGGAGAATGTGTGATACACACACACACACACACACACACACACACAGGCCCTACTTAAAAATGAACTAGCCATGCTGGCAGACATGGCGTACGAACAGGCAAATGATGCTAAAACATATCATTTAACTGACCCCCGACAGCAGCAAGAGAGCAGCGTGTGCAGCGGCCCTCCCGGCTCAGGGGGCTTCCCTGTGCACCTGCTCCTCCTCGCCCTGAAGCTCACAGCAAGTGCAGGCCCCACCCGCAGAGGGAGCAGCCGGCATCGATACAGATCCCTAACGCTGCTACATGGGCAGACCCACCAGGGGCACAAAAGAAGTCAAGGGGCACCTGGGTGGCTCGGTCGGTTAAGCTTCCGACTCAGGCGGCTCCGGTCATGATCTCACAGTTCATGGGTTCAATCCCCACATCAAGCTCTGTGCTCACAGCTCGGAGCCTGGGGCCTTCTTCGGATCTTAGGTCTCCCGCCCCTCTCTGCCCCTCCCAACTTGTGTTCTGTCTCTCTCTCTGAAAAATAAACGCTAAAAAATTTTTTTCTTAAAAAGAAAAAGGAGTCCGCACCTTCAAACTTAACACTGTGACCTCCACAAATCTCTACCTGATAAAACTTTATCTTCCAGACTCTCGTTCTGGGCAGTAATGACAAGTGACAAGCAGCTGAAGTTAACTGAAATTAAGATCAGAGGCTGGCTCTGTGGCGGCAGGAATCCGCTTCGCTCCGGAGCCGCGGGGCTCGGCGCAGAGCCCTCCCTGCAGAACCCTGCACTAGACGGCGCCGTTCCAGACCCAACCTGACACCCGCAGGCTGAAGCCACCGGTTCTTTGTCTACATTCCTCCCGCATGAAGTAACCTGTGTTGTTACCACCGAATGTGCACTGAGTTTGTCTCTTCAAAGCCCCTCTTCTGTGTCACAGACATCTACAGATCACCCCCTTCCATACCCAGGAAAACCTAAATAGACATGGAGGTTGTAGAAAATCAGAAACAAAATCAAGGTCCCAGCCCCCTCCTCTCCAAGTTTCGAAAATTCCCCTTAACATCCAGGGTCACCGCCAGGACGTGCGGCAACGGGGAGCCCAGACGGCGTGGGTCCTCCGCTTGGACGCGCCCGTGGCCCCCACCGCGGCTCAGGTCCACGGCTGTCCTCCTCCCCTCGCCTCTCCAAGGGCTCCCTGCCTCTCTCTTCTCAATGCTGCACGGCCCCCCTGCCCACAGAGCCTGGCAGCAGGCGCCCTCCCAGACAAGCACCGGCTCGTGCCTCCGATGCCGGGAACATCGGCGGCCAGGAGTCTGGCCTCCACACCTACCCTCGGCTCGTCCTGGCCTCCATTCTTGAGCAAGCCTGGTGCTCTCTGAGCTGGGTCACAAGTTCCTTCTAAAAGGGCAGGAGGCCTTGGTTCGGGACACATGCCTGGAGCTCCAAGCTCCTGCTGGGCTGAATCGGGTCCAGCACCAACGCACGTCCACTTTAAGGAGACCCAGCCACCTCCCAAAGAGAACAGTCACAGGAACAACACCGATGCACACAGCTGCTGTGCCCCGACCTCCACCCCTGGCGTGGGCTGAGCCCGGACCGTGTTGCAAAGAGAACCAGAACCCTGCACTGTAAGCACTCAACGCACAACTTTCCAACTTCTTGAGCACATTCCCAGTGTTAATGGACTGAAGTTCAGTCTTACTTCACTGATCAGGACCATCTTCTGGGAAAATGTACACCTGCCCATTTTCAAGGACCACGGAGAAAAGTGCGTGTAGATTTATCACCAGCACAACACTCAGCAGCAAGTAGGAACAGACTCCAGACCCTGAGAGCTGTAGACACTGCCTCCTCCGCCCTCCTGTGGACGTACACATTAGCACCATAGGACCATGCCGGAGCAGGAGCCCAGAGGTCCCTGGAAAGGAAATGACAGGTCAACTCCGGTTCTTGGGCAAAGGTTTGGGGTGCACCCAGGGGCCCCCTGGACCAAGGTGCAGGCTGGAGCCTTCTGGGCCTCCCGATTCACTGCCCCTTCATTCAGTGTGATGATGACGCCCTGCAGATCCACCACAGGTGCCTCGGTTGGGGGGGGGGTGCATTACCCTGGACCGCCACCCAGGGAAGATGTCACCCTGGAACCCCCCCAGGGAGGGTGTCACCTGGGTCCCCCCACCAGAGGCTGCCATGGCTTCCCCCCCCCCACCCAAGAGGAGCCACAGCTGGGACCTGGAGGGCAAACCCTCTCCTCTCGGCAGGAAGAGGCTTCACGTGGTCTCGGGGACACCGCGGCAGTTGTGCAAGCTGCTGCTGGTTGCCATGGGGATGCACGCTCTGCCGTCACTGACGGAGCTGTCAATGGAAGCTCTCGAAAGACGAGGAATTACGGCTCATTTCGGAGATTTACTCTCCATATTTTCTATTCACTGTTTAGAAGGAAAGCATCATGGATTTCTGGTAGAAATAAATTTTCTCTGCACTGTGTCACATCGAGATAGTAGAAATATAGCTCGGATTTTAATAGGATCTACGCAAAGGGACAGATGGTACTATTTTAGGAACAGCGCTTGCTGCCTTTTTAGAAACATAGTAAAGTCCCTGCCAAGGAAAAGAGTTGTTTATGCTTTTGCTTTGGAAATGGAGGGGGAAAGTCCTCCTTTATTATTCTGATTTATTCAGTATTTAAGAATTCTGATATATTAAATGTATTAAATGTTCAGAATAAATAATCGTATTTGGTTTACTCCATTCCTTTAATGCACCTCGGAGGGTGACAGAGCCGCCACCGGGCGTGAGCCCCGCCAGCCTGGGCAGAGCCGACAGAGGGCTGGGGAAGCCACGGCGGAAGTGTCCACGGCTCCGGCCTTGGTTCCGTGGACGGCGGCCCGGCTGCCGCGCACCCGGCGTCCCAGAGGGGCCCACGCTTGCTATCCGACCCGCGCTGGTGGGCGGACATTCCAACGCTGAGCTGGACCCACTCCCCGAGCAGAGGCCCGTGCTGCCGGAAGCCCTCTCCCCACCTTCCCCTGGGCCCCGACCCCGCGAGCGGGGGCTCTCCCTCCACAGGAATGCCCAGGCTCTCAGGGCCCCTGGGTGCGGGTGGCACCAGGAGCTCCTGGGTGTTCCTGGGTCCTCGAAGAGGCCGACAGCTGGACGCACGGTCCGTCCACGGGAGGCTCCGTGCCTGAACCGTGCTCCTGACAAACGGTGCAAGAACAGGGGTCCCAGGCCCACGACACAGCCTTTCGGATCCGTGACAAAAATATAAGCCTCTGGGGAGAGAAATCATCATGTCAACTGGCCTTTCACCAGAGAACCTGAGTCCGGAAGGACGGACGGAGCAGGAGCCAACAGGAAACCTGTCCCCGGTGATTCCTGGAACAAGGGACAGGGGGTGACCGGTGAAGGGGGGTGCAGAGGACCGGAGGGCCTCCCCGTGCAGAGAGCAGCTCAGGCGGCAGCTCGTCCCTTCCTACGTGGACGGTGGGACCAGCCACATCCGTCTCAGAAGGAAGCCGCACCCCGGGTGCCTTCGGAGGCCGTGGACACCGTCTCCCGCTGCCGCCTGGACCCTGTGCGCCACTCCTCACTCACGGAAGACGCAGGCTCCGGGCTTCCCATCCCAACATGGAGCCTCAAGACCAAGAGACCCCCGCCCCCAGGGACCACGCACGGGTACCTCCAGAACCAGACTGAGCATGCCTCCTCTGCATATCTTTCTGGCATATTTTTAAAAACCAGTGAGAACTGCAATCAGCTAATTCAAAGACAACAAAGAAAATAAAAGCAGATGCAAACACGTACCTTGGAGACGCAACCCTCCCTCCGCACGCGAGACACGTGACTTCGGTCTGTGTTTTTATCAGCACTTCCCTCCTGTGCACACTGTCCCCGTCGCCCGTGTCCTCGGATGGGCTCGCCGTCCCGCACACGAGGAGGCCCCCGCTGCACCCAGGGACGCGCTTCCCTGCGGTCTGACCGTCTGCGACTCGTAACAGCAGCGTGATCTCCCTGCCGGCTTTGTTTCCTCCTCCCCCAACCTGACATCAAGAAAGAGGGTGAGGGCTGTGCATCCAAACTCAAATAACTCAACTGTGTGACCAGGCGGAATGAGGAAATGCTGGATACCTGCGACAGAATATTCCTCGGCCACCAGGTCCTGAGCCCCAGGCCCTCCCAGCTCCCGGGAAGTGACGTGGGTCGACAGCACGGACCTCATCACGCAACAGCGACAGAAGCAAGGAGGGGAAGGCGGGCGATTCGTGAACAGGTGTGGACAGCCCCGGCGCACAGTGGTCTGACCGCCGCACACCTGCGCGCAAGCCCCTTGCCGGACGCAGACCCCAGGCCGACCTCAGACCTGCCACCCCGAGCTCTAGGGCGGGGACTTCACGAGCGCCCGGGGCAATCACTTTGTACTCGAAGTTCGGAAGACCCGCCTGCTTTGAACCCACTGCACGTGGCCCTGAGCCAGTCATTCAGCCGGGGAGTCCTCACCACGCCGTCCAAGGACAAAGAACGACTTCTGAGAACAGCCTCCTCCACGATGCTCCCCCCTCAAATCCTACCAGCCCCGTCCACAGAGGGCAGGACCTCACGGCTTTGATCAGCTTGTTTTCACGGAATCCCCCGTGCCCTCCCTTCTGGCTGGTCAGACGTGATTTCACCTCCTTCCAAGCCCCCGTGTGACCCTCGGGAGCAACCCTCAGACGCCTTCGTATCTAATGTCACTCGGGAGCAGCAAGGCCCGGTTTGCCAGTTTCGTCCTGACCGCAGCCCCGTGGGGCGGGTGCCGCCGGGGCCCCGAGCAGCAACGGCAGAAGGCTCAGGGCACGAGGTGGCAGAGCTGAGGTCGCTGCCTTCGCAGCAGCACGACGAGATGGCTTTCTGACAAAAAGAAACTGCGCTGCCAACAGGACGTTTCTTACAGACGGATCCCCAGTGAGCACACGCCGTAGGGATCTTGTCTCGAGGAGGACCAAGAGAGCAAAGTCCAGGGAACAGTGTCGTGTGACAGACGGCTGCGCGAAGGCCGAGGCTGGAGGGAAGTGACAGCGGTGCCAGTGTCTGAAGGGCCTCCAGGGACCGAGGGAGCAGATCTGACCTCCGCTGTTTCCGGAGGCGAAGCGGAGGGGTCCCAGGGAGCCCGTCTGAGGCAGAGCACAGGGCACACGCCGTGAGCTGGCCAGGGTTACGGGCAGCGAAGGAGCAAGGGCGGTTAGGTCACCGCTGCCCGGCTGGGCCAAGGGCCGGTCATCCGCTGTGTCCAGGTGAACCCCTTAACTCTTAGAGAAGCCGACCAGCAACGGCCGGGGGCCAGGAGGCGGCGGCCCCACACGCAGGGCACAGCCCCAGGTGGCCCCACCACGGTGATCCGAGGAGCCCCGGCAGCCCAGCCTCAAACCCAGCACCTTCCCCGGCCCTGCGGCTGCAGCGGGGAGACCGCTGACCCTCAAAAACAGTCTCACCCTTAAAATTATTTAAATCACATGTGTCCTACGGCTTCAGCTTTGTAGGGCTCTCAGTCCCCCAGACCAACAACTCTTGGGAAAATTCCTTGACAATCCATCTCAACTAACTGTGCTGTCATTTCAGCTGCTTGCTGGTTTCTTTCAAGTCTGACGCCCATTCCCAGGGACAGAAGCAGCTCTCTGTGGGACAGAGGGGAACCGCTGGGGACCAGGGAAGCCCCAGAGATGCACCTCCCCACAAGGCCAGACAGAAGCCGGAGGGCCCCAAGAGACTAGTCACCTTCCTCTGTGACACCTTCTCCATCCAGGGGCTTCCTCGAGTTCCCCCCGGTCAGCGGGACAAGTAGAGGAGACGGGCTGGGGTGTCCCCAGGGGAGGAGCCCTGAGAAGTGCCTGATGGGGTCCGCATATGCAGCTTCGGGACCACCGGACGACCACACCCAGCACCCAGGACATGGGCTCAGATCCAGGGTGCACGGTCACATCCGCCTGCAGCACCAACTGGCTCGAGAGGGCTCCTGTGACCCTTGTGTTCCCCTTGTATGTCCCCGTGTCCAGAGACAAGTTTCACATGGAAGAGGATGCAGAACCACCCTGCCCCTCCAGGCCCTACGGGGCCACCAGAATTAGCCAGACCATGAGGGGACAGTCATGGTGACAGCTGTAGGGACCGTGGTTGGCCGTCAGGGACCAGAGAGAGAAATAAGCCTCAGTGTGCAAGCTGCCCACAGTCGGGCTTCAGTCACGCTGACATGGACGTGACGAAGGGACGAAATGCTGATGCAGACATTAAGGCAGCGACACCCGGTGTGAGAAGAAACTTGGCGTTCTGGCCACAGCTCCAGCCCCAGGGGACGTGGTCCTGGATCCACAGGAACCACGTGGGACATGATTCCGGGTCCGTGCGAGGCTGCACAGGATGTGATCTCGGGTCCGTCACTCCCCTTCCACGTCCGGGGGGCAGTGGAAAGGACCGTGCACGCAGCATGTGCCGGCCACAGAGGCGCACGCCTGTGTGTCCACCTGACACACACAGTCTAGCGCACGCGGACTTGAGCGGGTTTTCAGCTCTGGCGATTCCCCCGTGGGATGGTGTGTTCGTGCCCTCACAGATGCGCTGCAGGGCCACCCCTGTGCTGACCGCCTGCCCGCCCGCCGGAGGCTTGGTGCAGGGGCAGAAACTCCGGGTCTCTGGGCCAGACCCAGAGTCAGGACCTGCGGCGTTACACAAATACGCACAGTGAGGTCTTACTGGCTCTCAGTATTCTTCACGCGGCCAAGGAGCCTGCAAGTGGGCCCAGACCACAGCGGTCGGGAGGGAGCTGCCGAGCACCAGACCGCCAACCCTCGGCCCCTTCCCTGCAAGCAGAGGAGTCGCGCGTGCACACACACCCCTTCGCGTGAACCAGCCCAGGACCCAGGACAGGCTGCGCCCCACAGACCTGCGTCTCCCCAGCTGTCCGCCCACCAGGCTCCTGCAGCTGGGACAGAAGTACACATTGCCTTTTGTCAATTAATTCACAACAAACCAGAAGGGGGCTGTCAATTCACCACTTTCCAGATAAAGAAAGTGCAGTAACAAAGGTCAAGGCCAAAGGAGGCAGGCAGGGCACGGTGACCCCACTCTCCACGCTGCGCTCGGGGAGCCTCTGTTCAGTGTTTAGAACGTGCACATCCGGTTTCAGAACCAAACACGCTCATTTCAAGGGTGAGTCCCCCATGGCAGCTCCCAGGATGGTCCCCCTCCAACCCCGCCACCGCTAACCAGCTTGCAACACCTCTGGGTCTGGGGGGCAAGCGGCCCTGCTCCACTTCCTCTGAAGGAGCGTGGGGTGCACTTAGCGCTCGGCTGTGTCCCATACAGAGGAGGGTGAGGGCCTGGCCTGCCTCCTAGCTGAGTCACCCGGGCCCCGTGGTCTCCCTCCACACCCCCGGGGCTGCCCGGATGGCCCGGCCTCACGAGGGGCTCCCAGCCTACACTGACAACAGGGTTTCCTTGCTTCACGACAACAGTCAGGCTCTCTCCCCTGGTGGGGCCAACTGCTCAGCAGTCTCTGGAAGCCCGGGATCCGGCAGAGCACCGGCCACAAAAGTCGGTCCCTAGTCGGTATGTCCAGAAGAAAGGAGGACTATTTCTGTAACTAGTACTGATGGCACTGTGTTCCTGAATGGCACGGCTCCCTGCTGGAGTGAAAACCCTCTTTTTCAACACGAGCAAACCAGACCCGGAGAGACTGAGCAGTCTGTGCCCAGCTCACAGCACAAGCGGGCAGAACCAGCCACTCTCCCCACCGCGGGCTCTCGCTGCTGCCGCACACCAGGCCACCTCCACCTGCACAATGACCTGGGCCCCCGCGGTCCCTGAGCTGCTGCCTTCCACCACTGGCGCCCTCAGTGGCTCCCGTGCCCAAGCAAGCAGTAACCCTAGTGAGGCTCGCAGGGGCTCCCCGTCCTGAGCGGGGCTCCGCCTCCCACTCCCCTGCAGACGCTGGAGATCAGTGCGGAGGACGTGTTCCAGACCCCACGCGGCCCCGCCCTTTGACAGTCCCCTGCTTCAGCCGAGCCCCGAACCCCGGCTCCCCTACCTTTCAGCAAGCCCAAAGCCTGCATGAAGCCTGAAAGATGCTGAAACGCGCTGATCAGAGCCTTCGACTGTATCTCCTCCTGTCTTCAGTTTAAGATCTGATCATGAGGACACTCAAGGGACGAAGGGCTGAGCCAGATGGCCTGGCTCCCACCCTCGCTTACCAGGTGCTCTGTGAGCACACTCAAGGGTCAACGGCCTGTGAATGCCACCGGCCTGGGACCGGCACCCAGAGCCCGTGGGGCCTGCATCTGGGCACACCCAGCCCAGCCACGGCCCCACGCACACGAGGGTCACAGCCCTGCCCTACAGAGCATGCCCCCAGTGGGCACAGACATGCCCAGCAGGCCAGGGCGGCTGTCCTCCGACCGCCCCATCTCTAGTCACCCTGTCCCAAACCTCAGCCCAATTCCAGAGTCTACCTGAGAACGATTACTCTGAACTCAAGTTCCCTGGACCTTCCTCCGCGTCCGTGGCTATTCCTGCCCCGACAGACCCGCTGTAAACCACCTCTCCCATCAGCGTCACAAACACGCTCACTGTCCTAACAAGGTTTTCATTAAGATCCTGGAAAACTCTGTACCTAAACTCAGGAACGATTAAGCTCCTGCTCTCAGCTGACCCAGCCCTGATCAGGCTGAAGGGGGAGCTGAAGGGGCCCCAAGCCTGGGCAGCAATAACCAAAATGCAACCGCAGGAGGCCCCGGGGCGTGGACAGGGCGTCGGAGGGAAAGGCCACTCGGAATGACCTCTGAGCCCGTCCTGGCTCACACGGGAGCGGGTGCAGGCAGGGCCGTCCCCACGCAGAGGGGCCCCAGGGAACCAGCCGAGCAAGGGACCAGAAGCCCCTGCATTCCAGACACCGCTGCAGCACCCCTAAGCCCCGGCCCCAAACCGGCTCTTCATCCCGCTCATGCACCCGCTCCACGCTCCTTCCTGTTATTCTTGCCGTTACATTTCTTTTCAAAATGTAATCATCTTTATCAGACCGGCAAGGCAATGAAAGTAAGAAACACAAACAGGAAAGGCAGATAAGCGCAAGGGGCCGTGCAGACACGTTGGTGACCTGCCCACCCTCCTCCGAGAGCCGGAGCACACGCAGGACCCGGAGCGCCGAGGGAAACGCCTCCCTGACTATAACCCACCCACCACCCGATCGCCCCCCGGAAAGCCCCAGGACCCTGAACACAGTCAGCCTGCCCGCTGCCCTCAACCTCGGCCCCCAAAGAACCACCCCAGGAAACGACAGCACAGTCCGCTGGCCTCGAAGCCCCCCGCGTCCCCACCTGAGGGCAGCCCTGGCTTCGCCTCCCCTGCCAGAACAGCCCCCACGAACCGGTCCCGCTGCTCCCTGACAGACAAGACGGACTCGCAAAGCGAGCGCACGCAGTGCTGAACGGCTTCAGAGTGAGCAACCTCGTAACCGGCCCCGAGACAGCCAGCAGGACTCTGCCCCGACCCGAAGGCTGCCCGTGTGCCCAAGGGTCCCGGCGCGGTCAGCTACCCCCGGGCCTCGCTGCCCGGTCTCCGTATTCCAGGTTATGTCAAACCTCAGTTCAAACTCAGGCTTCACTTTAAGATCATGTCCCAAAACCTACCTGGCCTGGGAGCCAGGTCCAGATGGCCCCACGACCCCACCTCCTGGACGCCTCCCTCCGCTGTCAGTAAAACACGGCGGAAGGGATGCTGGGTGAAGAGGAGGTCCTGGGAGAGAAGCTCCGGGGACACCCAGGCGGTGAGGGGGACCCGAGCCTCGAGATGCACGCGGCCCCGCCGGCCTCTGGAGCCAGAACCGACCCGCACGGCTACGCGTGGGCCTTGGACCCTGGATGCTGGAAGAACAAACATTCATGGCTTGAGGCCACGCCGTTCTGGGGAAACTCCTAGAACAACAGATAACTAGCACGCACAGGCTACTAGGCCCCGAGTGGCCTGCCCCTGCTTCCCTCGCGGGTCCCCTGCCCGCCCCCCCCCGGTGTCACACATGCAGCTCTGCACACCAGCAAGACTGCATCGCTCTCAGTGACCCAACCACTGCCAGACTCCCATTTCCACAGAATAAAGACATGAGAAAATGTTCACAATAAAATGTTCGGTGAAAAAAGCATGATGTGATTACATGATCTGAGTAGGTCTGCAGAAACACCCGTCTGTGCATAAACTCAGCACAACGGTAACAACCCTACTTGGTGTCCGCTCTACCCAGACCGGGTCAGAGCTGCTCTGCGCCACACACGCCATCGCCACACCGGCCCCCCCAGGGCGGACGCTGCGCCTCCCAGACCTGCTCCCAGCATCCGGCAGACCCTGGCAAGGAACGTTTACGAAACCAAGACTTGTGTGCGGACAAATCTGAAAAATGGTCATTAAACATGATTCTGGAATTTTTATCAGCGAGCCCGTAATTAGACGTTTCCTTTATTCTTCCTGTAGTGCTTCTGAGTGTTTGAGCGTGGAGTTACCAAAAATACCAGTGGGCTCGGGCCAAGACTCTCGCAAGCGCTGGAGCCCTGACAGCAGACCCCGGCCTCAGAGTCTCCTCGGGAGAGTCACAGCCATTGTGTTCTGACACTCGTCTTCTATACTTAGACGAAAATAAAACAAGACGCACAAGGAGCTCACATTCTCTGTCATTCCTGGATTTCTGTAGGAACCGGGCCGTCCCTCTGCTTTCCCAGCCAACTGCTGAAAAGGGCCAGCTGGAAAGTAGCGATGTCTGGGCCTCCGTTCTGGCGTGAGGGAGAGACGGAGACAGAGACACAGAGACGAGGAGGGAAGTGGGAGACACTGGTGTCTGGGCTCCGTGAGAACGGGAAGCCGGCATCACAGCCAGAATGAAGGAACAAAAATGCTTAAAGGAAGATGCGTTAGTGCCTAGCAGGTTTTACGTTATGGTCCTGGTTTGCATTTTCCCTTCTACAACTTTCTACAAATTGCGAAGATAATGCATTTTGTTGCCAGACACACTGTTATCAAAGAATCACCCGTGATAAAACCCAGATGCCCCGCTGGGCCGCCCAGCCCTCGGGGCAGGAATTCCGCCCCCTTCTTCCCGAGGAACAGGTTCCAACAAAGCCTGTGCCCCAAGGCCTTGGCCCTTTCCTCACTCTTTCCTTGGAGGAGGAGACAGAACCTGCCACACAAGTCACCCGTTCTGCTTCTCAGAACTTAGATGTTCGACCCCCAAATCTAAAACCCTCCTCTTCCCCAAAAGCACATATGAACGTTAGGGCGCCTGGGGAGCTCAGCTGGGTAACTCCTGACTTCAGCTCAGGTCTTGATCTTATTAGGGTCACAAGTCCAACGCCCACACTGGGCCCCGTGCTAGACATAAAGCCTACTTACACAGACACACAGGCTCGTACCAGCAGACGCCGCCACAGGGAACACAGGACTGATTTCCAGGCATTTGCCTTATTCCTGGTTACATTTAATTTCAAAGAACGGCAGTAGAAAACCCAAAGTTTCTCTGAAGAGGTAGGTGTAGGCCCCTCGACACAGCACTCTGCCAGCGCAGGCTGTGGAGGAGGAGGCAGGCCGGTGGGGGGCGGCGTCCATGCAGTAACCGGACAGCAGAAAACAGGGGACTGGGGCGGCTCAGCACGACTCAAACCCATCAACGTTTCCATGAAAGATCAGCTCAGACGGTGGCAAAGGCAAACCATAAGTTACAAAGAGGAAATGTTTTTGCGTCTCTTAAAATCGCCCCCTTCATCATGGGTCCCGCTCAACCAGCCACACGGTTCCTTCCGTTCGCGTCCCTCACTGGGGTCTGAAACAACGGAGCACGGCGTTTTCCACCTACAGTACAGACGCTCAGACAGACGTAGGGACCTGGACCGGTCTCAAAGTTGGGGTCTGTCGGCATATGCCAACCAGCCTAGAGTAGGGTCTGGAGTGTCATGAATGTGCCCGGAACCCACGCCGTCTGTCACTGGGGATAAAGGACACGGGAAGGGACAGCCGCCAACCTCATGAACTAAATTAACTGTTCAGTGTGGTTTTCAAGAGAATCTAACTCTCCAGCTATTTGGAAAATTGGGGTAAACCACTCCTGTTTTGCGAAATGACCCTCGTACAGACTCTAGGTACTGCCTCGTGTTTATACTTAATTCCCACACGTGGTCAGTGTTTGTTTTGGGTTTTTATGGAAACACTTATTTTGAGTGTTTCCTCTAAAAACGCTTTGCAGTTTATACGGCAGCCTTTTTCCTACGAAGCATAGTTTTTCCCTTCTTTCTATCAATCAGGCTATTCCAAACATGAGTATTCCTCTTACATACACCCACACTCGGCACACACACATTTTTAAGCCACCAGTGCACAATGTGGTGAGGGTTACAAGCCAGAGGAAACAGGACAGCTTTGGTACAAACCAATGAACTCACAGGGTTCTAGATAACCAACCAATTATTTTCTGTGCTTACAAATGACCGTGTCATTCAGGGGCGCCTGGGTGGCTCAGTTGGTTAAGCGTCCGACTTCGGCTCAGGTCAGATCTCACGTTCGTGGGTTCGAGCCCCACGTCAGGCTCTGTGCTGACAGCCAGCTCAGAGCCTGGAGCTGCTTCAGATTCTGTGTCTCCCTCTCTCTCTGACCCTCCCCCTCTCATGCTGTCTCTCTCTGTATCAAAATAAAACATTAAAAAAAATTGTTTAAAAAAAATGACCATGTCATTCATTAATTCGTTAGTAAACATTTATCAAACACCCACTAAGAATCTGCCACTGTTAACTGGCTCTCAGAGCCATGCTGGTGGAAGGAGCCAGAAGGCAGACAAAACAGCGAGCAAACAATGCAAGATCAATGGGACTTAAAGGTAGGTGGCACTTGGGAATGACGACTCTAGACTAAGTGAAGAGAGGTCTGGGTTGTCACAGTGGAAAGACAGATGCCCCAAGCTTCAGACGTGGGGCAGAGTCAACGGCAGGTGCCAAGGTGCGGGCTGGCACAAGCCGGCCAAGGCACAAGGTCAGCACTCAGCCACCAACTGTCAGAGGACCATCAAGGGACCCCTCCCTCCCTGGTTAAGCACATGTCACTTACCTCAGGCCCGAAAGCACACTCCTGATAAGGCGCACGTGAATCAACGTTTCACAAGCCAGGTGCTCTGCCGGATACTGACCCGCACTACCAGCAGCCCGCTGAGACTTTTCCAGCTCCGAGACTCTGAGAGTCTCTGCAAACATCGGGTGCTCTCCAAGGAAGGCCTTCAGAAGAGAGAGACCCACTGAAATGCCAAGGCAAGCCCTAAGTGTCTGGCTCTGGGAAATGTTTTTCTAAGTTAATTCAGGCAACACTGGAACAAGATAATGAAAAATGTCCGTTAATACACTTAGCCAGCTAACAGCTCAGGCCCTGTAACAGTGCTCCCCCAAGGCTGTCCCATTAAGGACGTAAAGCGAAGAATCTGGAGGAACCAGAACCCCAGAAATGCCCGGAGCCTTCACGGAGGCCCCAACAACGTCCCACATCTTCCTGCGATTCCTTCTCAGCGAGAGAGGGAGGTGGTGGGACCAGACCAGTGACGGCCAACCAGAGTCTGAAGGAGACGTTCATGATTTTGAACACTTATGGGAACTGTCTATTTGCATCTGTGAGATCACACAAGCTAATGAACAGTGACATTTCTCCTTTTCTCTAGAATTGTTGCCAGCGTGTTGTGTGAGCACTGGCTCTATTTCCCGGTGGCCACAAGTTCGGAAGGCGGTCCTGTGTCTGAGATGAAGACGCTAAATGATGACCAGAGTGCCGGGGCTCGGGGAACAGCAGAGCCGAGAGACGGCCGGGACCCGGGCAGAGCCGGGCCTGGGTGGCTCGTCTTCTCGGGGGAGCGCTGGAGCCAAGAACCAGGCAGGGCAGGACACGGCACCTCCGGGCAGGGCCGCAGGGCCTCAGGACACACACCGCAGACACAGGGGTTATTGGAGCGGGAGGCACTTGAAAGCAGGTGCAGGGAGAGGCTTTCTCTGAACCCCCCTCATGAGCCTGAACACAGATCTTCCATCTTCCAGAAGGAGCTCTGTGTGCTCGGTCCCCTCCCCGAGCCCCACCAGCCAGGAAGATGGGCTCTTGTCACAGGAGAGGACCTGAGAAGTCAGGCCCACACCCAGAGCGACTGTCACAAACTGTACCCCTTCCACCTGTTCCTCTGAGGACCCAGCCGTCCCCCCAACCCGTTCTCGCTCCCCCAAGAGGACGCCCAGGAGCCGGGTCTAAGCCGCCTCGTGGAGGGACCACCTTCCCCGGCGTCTCCCATGTGCACACGAGAGAACAGATTAATAAGCTCCTTCCTCTCTCGTCAATCCCGTTCACTATGGGGTGTCAGCCAAGAGCTCAGGAGGGGAGCGGGGTACTGCTTTTTCTCCTTCAGACCTTCTGTCCAAGAAGGGACCTCTTGTCCCAGAGCAGGCTCTCCTGCCTCGGGCCCCACGCACGGCCTCAAGCCTGTGACTCGGGAGGTTAGTCAGACTCGTCCTTCACGCGCCAATGACAAAACATCCCGCACACAGTTCCTGGGGGTCCTCCAGCCACGGGTGACAGCTGAGAGCCTGCGTCCCTCTGCGGTTGGGGGAGAAGCCCCAACCACGGGGACCCACCGAGGCCGTGGCCATGCTGCCCCCCACCCCCCGCGCGGTGTTCCACTCACACCTGTGCACTTCCCTCCCAACCGCCAGGGCCACCGTCCCTGCCAGAGTCACATCAGGACAAAGGGCTGCTCGTTCAACCAACTAGCCTGTCAGCCTGAGACACACAGAACTCAAGGCGGATTTCTGCTCTGGACCAAACGCCCTCCCCTCCCCGGCTCCACCCACCCGCACCCTCTCTGCCGCCGAGCCTGAGCTGGGAGGCCCAGACGATGCAGTCGCAGGGGCCCTCTGACCCAAGTGCGCCCCCAACACTCACCAGGCAGGGGCACGGGGCTCCCCTGAGGGCCCGGTGGGGAGGAGGACACACACACGAAGGAGCGAAGCCCGGCAGAAAGGCCACAAGCCTGCGCGGGAATTCAGGACAGAGGGCTGAGAAGCGTTCAGTGGCGGGCACCGGGCACAAACCGAAACAAAAACCCGGTGACATATGAGTCCTACGAACACTCATCTTTAAAGGACACCTTGCTGTTAATTAAGAGTCAACACGATTCAAGTTCTTGACCTGCCAGACAGATCGGCTTGCAAGCTTCTCAGACGTCCTCGACTCGCTGGCAATGAACCTGAATCGCTCTCAGGGAAGAGGTCCAGTTGTCTTCTTTGATGCACCGCTGGCTCGCAGCCTGATTTCTAAGCAAACTTACCCCTCTGCTGTGACTCAATAATTAACAGACTTGAAAACCCACTACCGAAAAGATCAGCTAATTTCAGAAAGTATTAATTGCCACATGGTACTTTAAGCAACGAATCGCTTTCTGGTACTTTTTCACAGGGGTGTTTTCTCTCTCTTGGAGGCGAAGAAGCCTCAGGAAGCAGGAGTGATGATCAGCGTCTGGCCAGGGCATTCCAGACCGCCTGAAGGAGAGGTTCCCACACATGTCACGTGCGTGTACATGCCTGGTCGTGCTTGTACCGCATGCTCCTGTGTGCGACTCAGGGGGGCACTGGTGGGTCTGTACCTGGCAGGGGTCTCATTTCAAAGCCCCAGTAAGAAAGCCCCCAAACTTGACCACGTGGCAGAGTATCTGGGAAGGCCTATTTTGTATTTTTCTTCTTTGGCGCCCCCTGGAGTCCACACCTGGAGCAACCGCACACGTGGCCCAGCCCCCGAGGTAGGTGGCCCGGGAGCTCGGTCCCTGCGGTCTCCCTGCGGTCTCCCTGCGCTCACACTGGACTCCCCGCGGGGGAACCTCTCAAACAAGTGACGGCACCGCTCCCTCCTGGTGCCTGTGCAGCTTGTCCACGGGGAAGGGAAGACTCCAGACGCCACGACTGCCTGTCCCGGGTTCCGCCCACGGGGAGACAAAGATCTTCTGGAGCTAACCAACACCCGCCCTCCTGCGAGACCACGATTTGTTCTCCTCAACCATCTCCGCACCACGACGAGCACAGGAGCCACGGCCCGGGAGACCCTGCACGCCGCACAGGAGTCACGGGCCCGGCACCGGCTCTGCGCACGCTTCCCGCCGCCGTCCGCTTGGCCGTGTGCCCTCCCCGCGGACAGAGAAGGCAGGTCCCCAGGGTCACTGCGATTCCAAAGGAAGGTGAGAGCAGGGCGCAGAAAGACGCTTCTTTACAAAACTGCAGGGGTTTTACTGCACGAAATCTGCTGTATCTTTCATTGTTCAAGCCACTTTTGGTTCTCCCAAGGTTCCAAAAATGATCCTCGCCGTGAGGGTCCCGGGCACAAAAGGAGGGGCATCAGGCTACTTTCTAATGTTTAGAACACTGTAAAGAGGGATCCACACTAAAGAGTTTTCTTCCAGCAACACCAAACAAGGTAAATGTGCCTGCTGAGAAAACTGAGCTCCGAGCCAACACAACAAATGTGCTCTTGACAAAGTCGCACATGGATGCTGTTGTCTAGAAGTCATTGCTTTATGAAGACCAGGGGCTCACTATTTAAAGAAATCACTTTGCTATAAAGAAATTATGCGATTTATCACTTTCTCTAATTTCAGTTTCTAGTATCTGACACGTGAAGAGACTCCTGATAAATTATAGAATCTCTACCAACCAAACAAAATTCCTTTTTTTAGCAGACAGCCCACGCTTTTCGCCCCACACGCACGTGCGTGCGCATGTGAGTACACACGTGTACTTGTGGCCGTAATTTTAAGCTGACCTTCCCAGAGAATTTCTAAATTAGGATGTCTCCCCTTTTAAAAATTGTTCGAATGTTAAATGTTCCAATATTACACATTTCTAACAGGGTTTGTATGAAGTTTTGCAGATTTCTTCCTAGCTGAAAACCAATGTATTCCAAACCATTTTCTCTTGCTTCAAGCAACTTTTCATGTTTTCATCAAAAAACACTCTACTGCAGAATATTCCAGAAACTAAAGTAGTTTTGAACAGTGACTACAACTACGACAGGCCGGAAGCATTCTAACAACACAACTGGAGGTACCACAGAAGGACAAGACCAATTAGCAAAAGAAAAAGAAAAACTTGCCTGCTTTTAGAAAACCAAAAACTTTTTCTAATGTTTTTTCATGGGGGGAGGTCAGAGAGCAATAGGGAGACACAGAATCTGAGGCCGCTCCAGGCTCTGCACTGTCAGCCCAGAGCCCGGTGAGAGGCTCGGACGCACGAGCCGGGAGATCGTGACCGGAGATGGAGTCGGACGCCTGACCAGCTGGGCCACCCAGGCGCCCGCTGAACTTGCCTGCGTTAAAAGGCGCAAAGGCCGCTGACCTGCAGGGTACCTACGGACAGGGCTCTCGCCTGCGCGGACCCTCCGACCACCACACACGACGGCCTCCACGCCCAGTGCGTCCACCTTCAGGAAGTCCCAGGCTCAGGTGTCCACCGACGGCACTGAAATGAGGCAAACGCCTTCCCGTAACTCGGGGCGCACGTCCCCGGGGCTCGCGGCCAGGCCAACCCCTTCCTGCGGGCCGGCTCGGCCAGGCTCAGGGCTGCAAGGTCGGGCTCGGGCTTTCTTCCTTTCTCCCCACTGCAGGGGCGCACGTACGCAAATGTTCTTAAGGCTGCGAGCGTTCCCCGTTTTTATATTTGTTCCTTAATGAGAATGGAATGTTTTCAAATATCCTTCATCGTAAAACATCTCCTACCAATAGGAGCTGTGTTCTACCCCCTGTAAACAAAGTTCATTAACAGAATTTACCAAAGTGCGTCAGACCGATCTCCAGGAGAAAACGAGGATCCACACAGGATACGACAGACTTTCTCAAAAGTACTTCCAGTCAGGGACCAGCAACCCGAGCGCGGGGGCCAGATCCGGTCAATAGCCTGCTCTGAACAGTCCACGAGCTGAAAAGTGGTGGGACGAACCAGCAGAATGACATTTTGTGACATATTAAAGCTTTACAAAATTTGCACCTAAGTGTCCGTAGCTGCAGTCACCCTGGGACACAGGCGCCCTGTGTGTCCCTCTGCTGTGCGGTGACGGAAGCGGTGTGCGCCTCACGACGAAGCACAGGGCCGCGGCTCTATGGCGAGGAAATCCTGCGTGGGGTGTCTTACTCCATCAGTCAAAACAAAACAAAAAGAGAGAAGAGGATTTCAAATGCACCGTCTCAGGGGTGCCTGGTGGGCTTAGAGGCGTGTGACTCGATCTTGGGGTCGTGAGTTCCAGCCCCATGTTGGGTGTAGAGATTAAATAAAACTTAATTTTTAAAAATGCACAAATATGCCCTTTCAGCCGAGAAGGGGGTGAGATACTTAGGCATGGAGACGAAGAACAAAGCACTGTGTTCACAAGGCCAAGGTGACCGGAGTCTAACGCTGCTCCACAAGAGCTTCACCGAGAACCAAGGTAGAACTGCAGCCCACATCTCGGAGGCAGGGAAAGGCGGCCGGCGGTGGCGGGTAGGTTGTGTCTGATCGCAGCGGCTCGGGACGTGTGTCCAGGGGAAAACACACTTTGTAACGAGCAGCAGCCTTCCCGCAACGGCAGCTGTCTGAGGCTAGAGAACACCGAGCCTCGGCAACAATTAACGAACAAGGCAAATTGTTCCAAGTTTTCCTTGGCTCTTAACGAACCAATACTTCCAACACTGCTCAGTGTTTATTCAAGGCATCGCAGTGGAGTCTGAAATCCCTCCAGAACCCTCCCCTAGGAACACTCGGGACGGAGCAACGACAGTCCAGTTGGACAGCACGGTCCAGGCTGAGGAAACACTCGCTGGGAACGAGCTGAAGACGGATGTGCCGAGAGGGTTCTCGGTGGTCGGCGAGGTGCGCGCAGCAGAAAGACCTCGGGGGACCAGCGCGCAGTGTCTGAGGCGCAGGGCGCTCGCTGTGTGGTCTCCCCGGTTCTGTGGGAAGGAGTTTAGTCTCTCCTGTCCGGCTCTCGAGCCATTCCTTGGTGTCCCGGGCCGGTCAGCCAGTCTCCTGGGGGGCGACTCTCTGGGCTCTGCCTGGGTCCCCTCCCGGTATGGAGGCCCAGCGACCTCATCAAGGCAGGAAGAGGCGCCCACGGGGCTCACCTGCTAGCTTCCCATCTGTCAGGTCAAGTCCTTGGGAAACTGTCTGGTTGTCCACATCCTCTGTTGTGCTTTGGGGCAGAAAGGGGACGCTGCGGGGGGTAACTCCGTGACCCGCACCCGCTCCAAGCCAGGTGCCGTGTCAAAGCTCTGCGCTGTCATCCTTTGCGAGGACAAGCAAACCTCATTTCATCGAGCTTTCCGGAGTTTTTCTTCCTCCTTTTTCTTCTTTTTTTTAATTGAAGGTTTGTGGCAACTCTGCATCAAGCAAGTCTATCAGCACCAGTTTTCCAACAATATTTGCTCACTTCAGGTCTCTACATCACATTTTGGTAATCCTCATAGTATTTTAAACCTTTCATTCTTGTTATATTTGTTACAGTGACCCCTGAACAGTGATTAGGACTTGCTGAAAGCTCAGATAATTAGCATTTTTTAGCAACCAAATATTTTTTAAGTTAGGTATTTACATTTTTTAGATATAATGCTTTACTGCACCCTTAATTGACTCCATACAGACAGAGTAAACATAATATGTGCACTCGGAAACTGAAAAGTTCATTTCATTCGCTTTGTTGAAACATTTGCTTTGTTTCAGTGAGTCCAGACCCAAACCCACAAGGTCTCTAAGGCACGCTGAACCTTTGAGTTCCAATTTTAAAAGAAGGCGTTTTCCACAGCCTACTATCCTAACTACATCTAGAATTCACTTGTGCAAATACCAGTAACAGTATTAGCCTGTTACGGTTTTGAGAGGATTAGATGAATCAATGGCCTCCTTACAAAGCACTCAGAACCGGGCTGACACACGGCAGACATTACGTTAGAAGCTGCTATTTCGGAGGCGACTTTCACTAAAACCACCTCTTTGCTTTTGACCTTTCAAAAATAATACAGACAGAAACAAGAAAACAAGAACTATTTTTTTCAACCTGACTTGTCGGAAAACTCAAGGAACCAGACAACAGAAGTCCTTCTCTCTCTCTCTCTCTCTCTCTGTTTTTGACCTTCTTCCTTTATCATATACAAGCAAAACTGCACCACAACTAAGCGAGTCCAGCCTTCTACGACAAAGCCTGGCGGTGCCACCCAAATTCTTCTCAAAGGTGAAGAGAAGACCATCTTCAGGCATGTAGGAAGGACAACACAGTGCCTGCGAAAATGGCTTTGTTTATTTCTGAAACCCTAAAAAAGACTAAATAATAACCCACTTGTGAAATCAGAGCTCAAGGTCAGAGTTAGGAAGAAAAAGCCTATTTTCAACAAGTCTCAGATCCAAATGGGAGCAGGAAGGTAAACTTGTGCTGAGGGAGAAAAGTACGCTCCTCTGATGGAGAGAACGGCTGTGGGCCTCCCAGAACGGTTTGCAGGCATCCGCGAGGGGCAGGGACCCGCACCACTGGACACCAAGGCCCGCCCGTATTTTCTAGGGCCTGACACAGTGCAGGCGTCGGCAGCAACCCAGACTCAGGAGCGACACTGGCCTCGTGGAAAGGGAAGGGGACCCCAAGGGAAGCTCCCCACCTCAGGGTGAGTGCTTCCTGCCCAAGGAGCCCAAGCAGCCAAGGAACAAAGTCACCAATGGCCCTACCGCTCCCAGGGCCAAGAACAAACTTGAGTAAACTGCAACCGAAGGTTTTCAAATATGGTCCCTGGAAGAAATCCAATGAGCTCAGGTGAGTATTTCATGGGTTTTTGAAAGCAAACAACAAAGACCACTACGTAAGAGACCAATGTGGCCAGCACAGCCTAAGACGTGTGCTCTCTGGGTCCTCACAGAAAGTTCGCTGGCCCGGCTCCAGCCACCATGTTTCTACCAAACAGAGTCACTGAATCTCTAACACCAATGCACTGGGGACCCGGGGCTGGAGGAGACACTTCCGGACACACTAAATTAGGCCGTAGGGTCCTTAGTCCTTAGCGCAAACTTAATTTGTGTAAAAGCTACAAGAAGGCAGGTGAGTCAGCCAAGAAGCATACATTTCGAGACCCGTGAGAGCACACGATGGTAGAGCAGTGGGCAGGTGCCCCCTGCGGCACTCACCGGCCCGAAGCGCCGCCCCATGGTGCCAAGCGGCGGGACAACGCAGCCGAGGCTGGGGCTCAGGGTGGCCTGGGCATCACTGTAACGGGGTGAACACACCTGCACGGCGCCATCACAGCGAAGGCACGGTGGACACGCAGGAGCCTGTGGCCAGTGTGACCCCCTCACGCCCCAGCTCTGTGAGCCGACAAGTGGCAGCACTCAGAAGCCCCCCCCCCGTTTCCGGCCCCAGACCTTCCCTGCGTCTCCTCTGCCTGGACCTACGTCACGGACCTGAGTCGCTCACTCGCACTATTTCCACAACCTCTTTGTGGCTGTGGACCGTGCACACCACAGACGAGTGACCTTGGTGCCATCTGAGGCAGTCCCTTCCACGAGCAAAGACCCAGCCGTGCACCGGGGAGTCCACTCGCTTCCCCTGCCCCCGTGGCTCTGCCATCTGCCCAGTGGCCTCCTGCACCAGCGAGTGCCCGAGAGGGAACAGCTCCTGCTCCCGAGGGGCACCGGTGCACCGCATCCACCCTGCAGACCCGGAGACGACCCTGAGGCTCGCGGAGGGCACCGTCTGGAATGACACACGGGTGAGCCCAGCAGAGGCCCGTCTGACTCCGGGCCAGGGGGGGACCTCTGCCTGAGCGCCCCCACCGGTCTCCATATCACTGCTACCCACGTGAGCCCCTCCCCCAGCCGGCTGGATCCCAGGATTTCCCAAAACACCGCCTGCGGCTCCTGTTCCTGTCACAGGCCACATGCCCACACGTCCCCATCTCTCCATGAGGACCCGGCCCCTCCCCAGGCAGGGGCAGCCCCTCCCCTGTACTCAGGAGTCCACGGCCTTCCCGTCGTCACAGGGGTGGTTACATATTTCTGTGACGCACCATCGAACCGGACAGAGTCAGAGACACTGGTCTCCACAGATTCCTACCCCACCCAGAACACCTCCCTGCACGAGCTAAACAACCAATTAATTTTTGAGTTAGCATCAGCAAACTATTTCCTTTCAAAGAAAGAAAAGATCACAAGGGACTTTAGTAACAACAAAAAGTTCCATTAGTCATTTAAAATTATGTTTACTGCTTTGTAATGAAAACATACTATTCCTTATTTGGCTTTATTTGATAAGAGGCTATTTATTCAGGAGAAGTCATTTATCAAGATCCCTGCTGCGTGACAAAGGCATCACACATCAGCTCAGCACTGCCACAACGCACCGGCCTGAGCCCAACAAAACCTACAGACGACTTTCTCCAGCAAGAACTCAAGAATCGGAACTGGCCAACTGGTGTGCAGGTGACACAGGACGTCATTAAGCCCGGATAGTCCCGCCCAGAGGCCTGACTCCTCAAGCTGGCCCCGAGGGCGACTTCCCAGAACCAGGGACTTCTCCCGCCTCCCTCCGCCTGTCCCCAGCCTCCCTCCTCTTCCAGGTCTCACTCGTCCGGGGGTCCATTTCTCGGTCCAACCTAGGCAACGTACTGGCAGGATCCACCAGGTTCACGGGGAAACGTTTTTCCTCCTGTTTGTTCTCATAGCAACAATCACTCTTCACCTTCACCCACACATGCGTGTCCGAGCCCACCTGGATGGCTGCCGTGTGGCCCACTTCTGCCCTAGGATTTCCGCGCGTGTGTGCACAGGTCCACCTGCTACAGCGGGCGTCAGGAGGCACAGGGCACACGAGGGACACATCAGCTGCACCCAAGACACCGGCAGCAATTCCCGCAAAACGTCCGTCAAGTTGACACTGACTTCAGAGAGTACGTCCTTCTGCCACTTACCCTGCACACTGCGCGCCGCGGCGGGGTGGCGTGAACGCGGGCGCAGCGCCGCGCGCCCGCACACTCGTGGAGGATCGGCTCTTTGGTGGAGTGGACTTCCGATCACCAAGGACAAAACTGCCCGGGGCCCCGAGACAGAGCAGCCAAGGAGCACCCCTTCCAGTGTGACCTCCACAACTACGATAGGCGCGTGCACGTTTTCTTCCCTAAAGCTCCGAAAGCCCAGGAGGCAAGGTTTAAGCGAGCGAGCCCAGGTCAGGAGGCTGCTCCCGCCGGCCCCACGGGTGAACGCCCGCAAGGCCACCACCCTCTGTGACCAGTGCACCAGGAGTCCCCTCTGTCCACTGTTCAACTAAATAGCAGCCAGTCAAGTTAGACCAATTAAGCAGCCCCGCAGAACAGGAATCCTACCCACCCCGGATGTTCTACCAACGACAGGCATTACGCCCACATACCGAGTGAGGTAGAAAGATAAAAATACTTGCCGAAAACAATACCGTCACCCATAAAAGGAGCCACTGTCATTCTACCAGACAGATGCTTTAAAGCACGTAAATTTTAATAGATGTGAACTCCTTGGGTTTTTTGGCTTCTGTTATCCAATGCAGTGTACCATTTCAAAAGTCAAAGTCATAAAACTCACATCGAAGAAAATGGAAAATAATCCCAGTTATTCGTAATCAAATAAGAATCCTGCTCAGGAGGGTCCAATTGGTCAGACTGTCAGCAACAACAATGAGGAAATTTTCAGTATTAAAGACGAAACATTGTTGGGGTGCCTGGGTGGCTCAGTCGGTTAATAACACGTCTGACTCTGGCTCAGGTCACGATCTCACAGCTCGTAAGTTCAAGCCCTGCGCAGGGCTCTGTGCTGACAGCTCCGAGCCTGGAGACTGCTTCGGATTCTGTGTCTCCCTCTCTCTCGGCCCCTCTCCCACCTGTATTCTGTCTCTCTTTCCCAAAAGTAAACAAACATTAAAACATATTTTTTAAAAAAGACTAAACGTTGTTAAATTTAAATGACTCTAAAATGATACAGAACCTGACGAATGGATCAAGAAGATGTGGTA
>NC_043709.1:136579325-136647580 GCF_006229205.1 Suricata suricatta | reverse complement strand
AGGAAAGTGGATGGACCTCGAGGGTGTCGTGCTGAGTGAAGTAAGCCAGGCAGAGAAGGACAGAAACCATATGTTTGCACTCATAGGTCTAACAGGAGAAGAAAGACCTAATGGAGAACCAAGGGGAGCGGAGGCGGGAGAGTTGGGGAGAGAGAGGGATGCAGAACTTGAGAGACTATTGAAAGCTGAGAATGAACTGAGGGTTGAGGGGGAGGGGGGAGGGGGAAAAGAGGTGGTGGTGATGGTGGAGGGCACTTAAGGGGAAGAGCACTGGGTGTTGTATGGAAAACAATTTGACAATAAAATATTATGGAAAAAGAATGATACACAGAGCAAGTGGGAAGTCCGTCCACATCTGAATTACAGTACATACACTTAACTGCTTCATGTTAACAACTTTCACATACGTTTTCCAAACTAAGCCAAGTACAGTAATTCAGTAAGAGAAAGAAACTGTTAACAGAGTTTTCACACATCTCAAAACTCACAACTGAAGGGACACCTGGGTGGCTCACTCGGTTAAGCATCAGACCAGCTCAGGTCATGATCGTGCGGTCCATGGGTTCGAGCCCCACACTGGGCTCTGTGCAGACGGCTCAGAGCCTGGAGCCTGCTTCACATTCTGTCTCCCTCTCTTTCTCTCTCTGACCCTCCCCTGTTCACACTCTTTCTCTTTCAAAAATAAACCTTAAAAAAAACCCTCACAACTGAAAGGATAGGAAAAACATCATATTTCATTCACGAAAGCAGCTTTCTGAAGTTCCCACAGAAGTCATACTGTGGACCCAGTAACAACTACAAACTCACAAGTAATGAGACTCTGTTTCTAGAAAACTAGGATCATGCTCCGGAGGTTTGAACTCATTTTGAATGGCCCTCCTGGTGACATTTTATTCTGTTTTCCACTCAAATATTTTGCAGAGGAGTCTACGACAATGCCACAGATAGTGTTTTAAAACTGATGCTTTTCTCATATTGTCGCATTATAAGGTATCTTACTGACTGGATGGCCCATAATGTTTAAACCTTTACCCACATCAAAAAAGAACCATTCCTTTTAGCAATAAAACATCCTCTTCCACACATTAACATCTCATGTAGTAGGCTGGTCATTTTCCACGAAGACTTCAACAATTCCTAGCACAGATTACAGCAAGGAAAACCTCATGATGGTCTTTCCACAAGGTAAGCACTTGAGAGGAGGGCCTGCGTGCCGTTATTAGGACTCTGCTGTTGTTTTACATACACATAAATTCACGTGAAAAACAGCAGAGTGTGCTCTGGAAAACAGCGTTTCCAACAGTGGGAGCAGTCAGCCAGAGAACAAGTCCTCGGGCGACAGCTCCACGAGGCAGGCGCGAAGCACCCAGTCCCAAACCCAAGCCCGTTAACCGAGAAGCAGAATTAGGCCAGGTGGGTCATCACACAGGCTGGCACCCAGGAAAAGGTGTCTAACACTTCTTTCATCTTCTCGGTAAGAGCAGCACATCCTTTGTGAAAGATGCAGATTTAAAAAAACAAAACAAAACAGAACACACCGTCTGCCCACTGCAGGCATTCCCAAGCTCCTGGTGACAGACACGTGTGGCGCCGCCACGGAGGTTCTTACGCCGGCTCCCGGGACCAGCGCTGGAAGGGACACGGGTTTCCAAACGTTCAAAGCCAAGTGTGGTGAAGCTGCTGTCCTACCGAGGTCACGCAGCCCAACTGGACACCTCCTGGCTCATCGGCCTCTCCCGGCATTTGGTGCTTTATACACAGTCAGCTGTTAAAACTTACTTGGTTCCATTTACCAGAGAACAGACTTACGGAATCCGACATGCCAGTACTTGGTCCTCACCATCACGGCGGAACGGCTTCCTTATGCCGAGCAAAGCGGGGAAGACCCGGGAGAGCTGGCTCAGTGCTGGGTGCCCAGAGGCTGATCCCACCCGTCAGGGCACAGGCCTGGCTTACAGAAAAACGGGCCCAAGGATGCAACCAACGGTACCTGGTCCGTCCACTGTGGTTGTGTTTGCAACTTCATCTTGTAACAACCTCTAGAGCATGATGTCGCTAACAGTAATTTGAAACTCAGAGAATCGGGGCGCCTGGGTGGCTCAGTCTGTTAAGCATCTGTCTTCGGCTCAGGTCACGACCTCACAGTTCATGAGTTCGAGTCCCATGACAGGCTCGGTGCTAACGGCTCAGTGCCTGGAGCCTGCTTTGGATTCTGTGTGTCCCTCTCTCCCTCTGCCCTCTCTCATGCTCTGTGTGTCTCAAAAATATAAACATTAAAAAAAAAAAACACTAAAAGCCTCTGAAACTCAGAGTTACTTAGATGACAAAGTTTATTATGAGTACAATTCACTAGATATAAAACATTTAGCAAAACTTTTTGAGACTGTTTTCATGAGAAGTCAATTCTCATTTGAGGACCTTCTACATTAACTGATGGTTTCAAATACCAGCAATAACGAGCAAGCACAAACTTCTCTGCTGGTCAGGGCAGCCTTGTTTTCAGAAGGGAAGGGGGCAGTAAGGGCGGGGAACAGAGACAGCAGCTGACCGCCTTCAGAGTTTTCTAAGACTCTAGGCCACTCTCTCGGGGGAAAAGGAAAGAGGACCATGGAAATTTCAATAGCGAGCTCTCCTTGAGAGCGACCAGCTTCTGCAGTAGGTCAGTGCGCTTTCCTCTGGCTGCGCGCCGTGAGGAAGGCGAGCACAGCACCGGCTTACACACCCGACGCCGGAGCGGGGAGGGAGGAGGGCCAGGGCCCAAGCCTGAACAGCAAACCGTCGCAGAGAGAGGATGCCAGGGCGGGGCGGGGGGTGGGCCACAGGGAGCAGCTGCCCCCGCACTGAGGAAAGGGCGCCCCGTCACTGCACCTGTCATCTCTGCCACGTGGAGGCGGCGCCGTCTCCAGGCGCCCCGCGGGCTCCCCCTGGAGGGGGAATGCCACAGAGAGCCATGCTTCGGAGTTGGCCGGATTTGATCATCACGGACTTGTGACGGCTGTTTATCTGTGGGCTGAAAGGCACCATGCGGAGGCCCCCACCCCTAGGCCTCTGCTTTCCTACCTGTAGTTTCTTCAGTAACAGGCCCGCCCCGGAAGCCGCCGGGGCTCAGGGGAGCTGCGTGTGGGTCACGCGGCTCGGCGCCTCCGGCCTGTGGTGTAGAACTGAAGCAGCGCCCATCTCGGGTTACTGTCTGTCTCTCCGGTTTAATAAAACCAGAGATGACTACTGAGACCAAATAATAAAAAATCTGTTGCAGTGGGATGTCACAAACAGAGACTGATGTCCAGGTAAAGCCCACATTCCACGGGCTCCAATTCAAGAACGGGTACTCTGTGATGTTGTGTACACTTCTGACATTGATCAAAATGCCTGACTTTGAACGACTCACCCTTGCATCTCCAGTGTGTCTATCAGCAAAAGATAAAATGCTCACATATAGTGAGCAAATTCCCGAAAGGATGCCCCTGTGGTATTTAACAATCCTTTGGCAGTGCAAAACTGAAGCATCTTTTAACATATTACCGGAACCTATCAGAAAATCGAGTCCAATTAAACGAATAAATCACTAGATTTAGAGCACATACATATATTTACCACAAATTCACCAGTGATTAGCAATGATTTGTTTTTAAAGGTAAGAAAGAAAAGCATCAGGATTATAAATAGGAATTAAAGGCAAATGTAAACTTGAAAACTCGGTCACGTTCAGGTCAATGCCGTTTTCTATGTGCCATAGAAATGCCCACAGGCAGGTTTCGTAGACTGGATCACACCGGTCGTGGACGTGCCGCGTGTGAGGACAGCCTCCCCAAAACCAGAATCTCAGCTCGTCTCTGTGGCCCAAGCAGCGAACACCGCGTGCGGCACACGGTAAGGGCTTGTGAAAGTCTGTCCAAGGCATAAAGGGGCAGATGAAGGGCTCGCCACGCTGTCACTGGCCCTGAGGCTCGTGAAATGCAGGGTGCCTTCCTCCCTTAAAGGTACTTAACCAGTTTAAGATTTTTCTCAAACATTGCAACTTCTGTTTCTCCAAAGGCAGAACCTGAAGTTTGCCTTTGAGACGGCCTGTTCTTTTAAATTTTTGCTTTATTTTTATTTTTCTTTTTTTGAGAGACAGAGAGAGAGGGAGACACAGAATCTGAAACAGGCTCCAGGCTCTGTCAGCAGAGCCCGATGCGGGGCTCGAACCCACAAACCGTGAGATCATGACCTGAGCCGAAGCCGGACGCTTAACCGACTGAGCCCCCTCCCCCCCGGCGCCCCAATGGCCTATTCTTTTGTTCTAGGAGAGCAGAACACCCTCGCAGTAGGCCATCAAAAGTGAAATCCCCCAGGAATCAGCACGCTGAAATTAGTTATGTAAAAACCAAAAACTTCAGACAAATAATGTAAGATCTGAAACATCCTACTGTCAAATCTCAAACCTGGACATGTTTTTTGCACAAATTTCCTATTTTCCTGGTTTACTTTAAATGCTCTCCACCCTTCTTGCATCCTGAATGTCTTATCCTTCCAAAAATCACTAAAAATGGGCTTCTGTGTCATTTTCAGTATCAACACACAGTCATAACTGTGTTGATTTTTTAACTGCTTCTATGAGCAACATCAAAAAGATCCTGCTTCTTAGTGACAGAACGTAACATACTCGTTCCCCTCGGAACAGAGAGCAGCAGTAGGAAGATGAACACATTTCCTCGCGGGCGGCAACCCTTAGGTGGCCACCGACAAAGGCTGTGATGACGAAGTGAAGAAACACGAGCGTTGGGAGCTTCCTTGGCTTCTACAGGTCACCTGGGCAGCGTGAAGTCGGTCTTCTCTTCTGGGGATAAAACCTACCTCGTAGGGCCATTACGACGATTCAGCGAACACACACACACGTCAGTCATGTGACAGGGTCCGTTCCCGTGTTACTGCAGAGATCCGAAACCCTGCCAAGTTCCATGTGCTACGCAGCAAAGAACACCCGTCTTACCCTGCACTGTGGCTGCACTAGCCCGATGGTGCCTCCTGGAGCCGTGTTCCTGCTAATGTGCCGTGTACACGCACACATCCGCATAGTGCACACACATGTACCGGACATGTACACCAAGGGCGGGCACGCGTGTGGTGTATGTACCCATAGTACGTGCCGGGTGCTGCACACGTACACACAGCGCACGTACATATAACCATATGGTGTGTGTACACGTACAGGGCACACACTGCACCACACACAGTGCTTACACAGTGCTTACACACATACAGTGCACATACACTACACACACATACAGCATGTCTCTACATGATATATCCATACACTATGCAAATACACATGTATAGTGTCCACAAAAATTGGGTACAGTGTATGCACATAGAGTAGATGCATGTACACAGCGGACGTGTGTATAGTACACACGTCCCTGTAATGTGGAAGGTCATATATGTAGTCCCTGCACACAGAGTACGCACACGTGTCTGTCGTGTGTGTGCATATAATGTATCCATATGGGCGCATACAGCATACCCAATATACACACAACATATATGTAGACAAAACACTGAAAACACATATGCATAGTGTACACACATGCAGTTACACAGTGAACATACACAGCCACAGCACACAAAGCGTGTGGAACATATGTAAACTATGCACACAGTATATGCATTTAACGTACACACACGCATATCCGTGTCGTATACACATGCAGCTCACATAGGGCACGCGCGTACACAAATAACATATGTAGTGGGCACACATCGCATGTACACACGTGTATACAGTGTACACACAAGGAACTACGGTGTTGGAAGCTGCCCAGTTTTGGCCGCCTCAGGCAAGGGCATATCGCTCTCCAGGGAGCGACCAAAAAAACAAGATTTACATCTGGAGGCCAGGAGAGTGCATTTCCTGGTCCAGGAATCGGAGACAGTCAGACTGGGCCAGACGAGGAAAAAGCCAAAATGAACAAAAGATCAACCGCATTCGGGCCTATGCCGCGTTAATCTTCCCCGGCCCAGTGTTGCAGACGCAAGTCTGGGTGCTCCTTTTGATGCTGTGTTCGGAGTTTCAGTTTCGGTTTCCCCTTTTTCTAATAATCATTTGACTCTGTTACCTGGCAATCAACCTGGGTCAGTTTCCCGCCCCAAATCCTATATAGGTGTGGATTATTTTCTGAATAAACGGGGCTTGATCAGAAATACTTGACTTGCCTCACTCTCTGTGCGCCCCTTCCTGCCCTACTCTCTCTCCCTCCCTCAGGACAGACCTGCAAGGATTTACCGCCCCGTTGGCCGGGGCAGGACCGGACACTATGGAACATATGCACACTCACGGTGCACATATATAATGTACACACACATGCGTGTAGAAATACGTGCGGCATGCGTGCACACATGTGGCATGCACAGCAGACACACCGAGCCCCTGGAAAGCCCTTGCTTAATGTCACCCTTTTACATTCCATAGAAGTGTTGCCAGTTCTATGTAACTTTTTTTCACACCAGAACTCCGTGTTTTTCTGTTTTTGTTTTTTTTATTTATTTTTGAGAGAGCGTGAGAGCAGCAGCAGGGCAGAAAGAGAGAGAGAGAGAGAGAGAGAGAGAGACAAGAGGATCTGAAGCAGGCTTGGTGCCGACAGCTCAGAGCCCAATGTGGGCTCGAACTCCTGAACAGCAAGATCATGACCTGAGCCAAAATTGGATGTTCAACCAACTGAGCCACTCCAGTGCCCCCAGAACTTAGTGTGTTTAAAAATAATTTTAATGAATACAGCTAGTAATGAGAACGGTGAAAAATGCAGAGCCCCGTCCCCCGAGGCCTGGCCTGACAATGAGGCTCAGCTGTTTCCTAACGCGGTGAACACGTAAGGCTGATTAACTCTACAAAAGTAGAACAGCAACTTTGTCCCTCTGTCGGCCTTTGCGACAAACCTTTATACTTGATAAACTTCCTACTAATCTTGTCGAGCTGCAGACTCTGTGTCAGGTTATTCGTGAAACAGAAGAACGTCCCAGAACACGGCCTCCTGCCAGGCTTCCGAGCTGACGGCCAGCAGCCACTCCCCACAGAGCGCGGCCCGGCGCGGGCCAGGGCTCCGGCCAAGGGGCCTGCGGCCCGCCGCTCAGGGGGTGACTGATGGGACACATTTCTGGTTTTCTTCTCATGCCTCCTTTTTTCCTGAATTACATTAAAAACACACACACACACAAAAGAAGAGCCCAGGGTGCCTGCGGGGCTCAGTCCGTTGAGCATCTGACTCCTGAGATCAGCTCAGGTCATGACCCCAGGGCGGTGGGCTCGCTCTCTCCCGTCTACAATGAGTGAACGAAAAAATAAAAAGAACAGTCCACGTGTTCACATTTTTTAAAAATTAAAACTTTCTAAACCAAAGACTGGTATCTGTCAACATTATACCATCAACATTCACTAAAAATGTGGCCCCTGTGGGACAAATAAAGGCTCACAGTCTCCAAATATAAACCAGTTTCTGAAAATACAAAAATCAAGGCCTGTCCATCAGATTACGCATCAAGGCTGCTAGTCAAATGTGTACTCAGAGATTTTTTAACATTTTTAAACTGCAACATTTGGACACCAAAGGTGAAAATTAGGAATGACTATACCAGTATCTGGAAGATTCCTACAAAATTGTTTTTATGTCTTTTCGATACAGTCAAATAAAACTATATCCTTTAGGGAATGGACTTGGTTATTCCTTATTTGAAGCTGTGAACGAGGTTAATGACCAAGAGGGAGTAAGGTCACATCTGCAGGATGCGGACAGCAAGCCAGGACCTGAGCCTGCGGTCAGTAAGTTCTGGGTGAATTCCATCAAGCTTAGAGAGAGACAGACAGAGACTGAGACCAAGACAGAAAGAGAGAAAACCCATCTTTAAAAGCCATCCGTCTCCCAAATCTCTCCAACTGAGCTTCTCCAAGAGCAGCCAGGGCCCAAGCATCTACTAACACACCTGAGCACGCATGTGCTTACTGTCTATAGCTCCCCAAGGACCTCAAGGAAGAGTCGCACTCTGACAAGACACATACTGGTCCCACCAAGTCAGCACAGCACAGCCCACGCCAGACGGCCCCTGCTGCCCTGGCTGGTCGGAGGGAGATCGAGGGAGAGCCCCCTATCTTGGAAATTCTCTTTGGACCGGATCCAACTCAAATGGATACAGAAAATTCTCCTTGGAAAAAACCCACAATCGATTCACTAGAAAAACCTAAGGAAACCTAGTGACTCTGGAGTAGAGGAAAAAAACAATGTTATATAGTTTATACTACGAACAACAGGTTTCCAAATGGAGTGTGCGTGCCCACCAGGCCGTGAGACCCTGTCCTGTCCCTGCGAATCACCGACCAGGCTGCAGACTTCCACGTGCTCTGGTTTTTAATAAAACGGGGCCAAACGCTGCCCTAACACCAGCTCGGAAAAGAGTCTTCCTAGGCTCTCGGAATGCCTGCTTATCAATAAGAAATACACGTATGTATGTGTCTATGATTTAGGGGCAAAGCAAGAAGATAAGAAAACTTCAGATGTCTATGACAACTGTCACATCTATGGGGAAAAGTGTGGGGTTTTTGTAAACAAAACTTGGGTCCATAAAACCATCTTCCAGGGGTAACAACAGCTATTTATGACATTGTATGAGTCACTAATATTCTCACAGACATCAGCATCTGATAGTCATATAGGGTTATAAAATCTTACATAGTTTCACAACTGTGTGAGTGGCCACGAAATGTAACCACACAGAAATGCATGATGGCGCTGTCCCCAAAGGAGCACTCCTCAGAAACAGGGCGGTCGCGTTACACGGATGCCGGCAAACCCTATCCGTTTGCTTCAGAAAAGCCAGGTTCATGCACAACACACACTTTCTCCAGAAACCTCTCACACTTTGTAGAGGCTGTCTTACATAACCAGCTTCTCCCCCGATGAGGCAAGGAGCGACATGGGGTTTGTTGGGGACCCACAAGAGAGAAGGCAGTGAATAGATGTGCACAAGGCGTCCTCTGGGGAGGAATTCAGTATTTGTACCTAGAGACCTGAAAATCTCCATACTTTCCAGCCAACAGTTCTATTCTCATTTTTATCGTACAGAAATCACCTACAGTACAGGAAAAAAGCATATCTTATCAGATGCTGTTAATATAAGCAAAATGCTCACTGCGCCAACTTTTATAACAGCAAAGAGGTGGGGAAGGACCTGGGGTTTCCCTCTGTTGACGGAGGCTCTGAATGCACCAAGAAATGAGAAGTGCAGCTCAGAGACGGGCAGCTCTGGCTCGAGACCACAGGAACACGAGTCGAGGGAAGTTTGGGGGTTCCCGGGGCGTGTACCAGTTAGTTTTAGGAATAAGATTAAGGAAAGGTTTACCTGGAAGACGTTATTTAGGAACTACACAGACGACACCAGCCAGTCAAGGACTCGGCCCAAGTTTTACAGTAACAGCTGGAGCTTTAAATCCCCTGGTTAGGACTTGTGACGGTCTCACTCACGACTGTAAGACCTCACGATGGTGCGAAAGCGCTATGCATTCGGTAGAAGCCATTCTTTGAACTTCGAATTTGGATCCTGTCCCCGGCAAGCAGCATGTGGGACGATCCCGTGAGCGGCTCCCAGGCAGCCCCGCGACCACGAGAACAACAACAGTCACACGGATGACAGTCCCCGCACCCACGCCGCCTTTCCGCTCCCCGCCGCGGGCGCGGGACTCCGTCCACGACGTCAGACAGGCAGCACGCCATCCTGGAGCGGCCGTGGCGCGGGGGACTCTGCCCACCCCCGGCTGACCTAAGTGTTCTGAGCGGGTCTGCCACCGACCCTGCTAAGCCGGGCCGTCCAGGGTCAGGAACTGGAAGTGCTCTCCACGTACAATGTTCTCCACGTAGAAGGATCCTGGAGGGGTGCAGCCCCCCCCAGGGTGAGGAAGGTCTCTGCAGACGCGACGTTGTAAGCTCAGAGGGAGAGGGGCCGGGAGGCAGGGCACACGCTACGGGGCGGAACCAGCTCCCACTGCCTGGCTACATGCTCTCGGGCAGCTTTATTCATCTCAAAGTCTCATTTTCTACCTAAGTCAAATGAAAATAACATCACCTAGTTCATTGGTTTCTCTTAAGATTAAATTTAAAAGTGTGCAAATGCTTAGCTCATATGAAGCTCTAACGGCAATTTCTATTACTATTATCATTAAGATATTTAATATTGTTAACATTAAGTGTAAAAAGTTAATATTTAAGTGTACGACCAAATGTCAGAAAAGCCCAATTCTATCCTATTCATCACCCCAATGAAAAAGTCACCATAAAATCTGCCGTGAACTTAAGAGACGCAGAAACCTAGAGGACCCAACGACCACGGCCAGCCGCTCTTCCGGAGAACCACGCGTGGCTCCTGGTACGACCCACGCACACGCCGTGTGGGGGGAGGAGCAGGGCGCTGGCCGAGGCTCGCCACCCCCGCCATCCGGGACCTTGTGGACAGTCGCTGGGCCTGGCCCGGGCGTCCAGCCCGCACGGCAGCCCCTGCGCGTGGCCCCGAGAGCCCCCAGCACCGACTCTGCCTTTGCTACATGGTAGGTTCCGGCCCAGTTCTGGTTTTAGGTCCTCTTAACTGCAATCCCACGTAACTCTCAACGAGGACTAACACCAAACACTCAGACACGAAATGAAAAGCACCCATGAGCCCTGCCCTACTCAGGAGGCATTTTGTTCCTAAAGGAACAGGAAAGTTAGAATAATCACTAAAACAGCAGCCACAACCATTTAACACGCGCTTTAGAGGGGCGCCTTGGTGGCTGAGTGTCCGACTTCAACTCAGGTCAGGATCTCACCATCCGTGGGTTCGAGTCCTGTGTTTGACTCTGTGCTGACAGCTCAGAGCCTGGAGCTGCTTCGGATTCCATCTCCCTGTCTGCCCCTCTCGTGTGCACGCGTGTGCTCTCTCGCTCGCGCTCTCTCTCTCTCTCGCTCTCTCTCTCTCTCTCGCTCTCTCTCTCTCTCTCAAAAAATAAAACATTAAAAAAAAAAACATAACATGTGCTTGAAATGTTTCAGCTGACCAGGACCATCTTCACCGAGCAGGGTCTTTTTAGGAAGTCAGTTGACGGTCCCCCGTGATCTCAAAGCCTGCGCAGGGACCCTGCTCACACGGATCACCTTTTGTGGTGGAAAAGCCGCGGAGTCCAGGCAAGGACGGAGGACACGTGAGGGCTTCCCTCTCCACAGCACAGAACATGGGACCTTTCCAAGCTCAGAGAATAACTATGTTCATGTTTTTAAAGTCTCCCACTGACCTCGTTAAGCAAACAAACGCTCTGTTCACACTCTATCTTCCCTCCTGGGAGCAGGGTCTCCAGCAAGCTGAGCCCGAAGCTCCCAGACGCCTCCTGATTTTCTTCAGAGTCCTTTCACACAAGGCCCCTCCTCGCTGACCCCAGATCTGCATCAGGAGCATCGGGACAAGACTCAGACAGCAAACTGAGTTTTTAAAGAGAAACTCAGTTTCAGATTATCCAAGTACTTCTGGAGAAACAACAGGTCTGGGGAGATGCCGTTCTGTGCCTGGTTCAAACCCTGGCACTTCCCCAAGCACCCACGGGAGAGTCCCACTAGGCTGGTCAGACCTGCTGCCCCTCAGGAGCCGGGGACACAAGCAGGTGAGGCCACCTCATCTCCGCACTCAGGCTGTGCCAGGAGGAAGCTGGGGACAGCCTTACCCCAGGCCCTGCTGGCAGCCTTCCCAAACAAGGGAAAGGGGACAGCCAAGGGGCCCCGGGGGCGAGATGACCCGCAGGAGCTCAGCATGCAACTGGCCGGGCCACTGGACATGCGCCGCGGCGGGCAGTGAGGGTCGCCTTAGCCAGGCAAGGGGCAGCCTGCCTGCTGGCCGGACAGCACTGCCCCCACCCTCTCCACAGACCAGACCACTGAGGCGGGCAGCTCCTAATAAGCACCGTGGAGCCCTGGTCGGGTCTTCAGAATCAACGCAGCCAACCGTCCAGACGCCAGGAGGCCGCAGGGAGGTGAGTGGATGCCGGCAGCCAGGTGCCGGGGCTGAGACGCCAGAGACGAGGTGACACGGGGGACCAGGTGGGGAGTCAGTGTCTCCGTCCACTTCACCACAGCCCTTCAGTGACCAGGCAACGTCGGACCGCGGCCCTCGCTGGCTTCAGAACATCGCGTTTATCGGCAATCGCAAATACTGATTGTTCCCTGGAACTTGATACCAGGTACTCAAAGTAAGAAGTTTCTATCAGAAAGATCTTGCCAAATCTGTTTTCAGAATTAAGTCTATGGCAAGTTATAAAATGCTTGATGAAAACCTAAAGGAGGAGATCAAGTCAGCTTCACCCTGAAATGAATCACGAAACGCCTATTTATCGCAAAGCTTTGATCTGAAGAAGAGAAATGGAAAAATAACATCCTCTAAAGGATTTCCGCCAGCACAGCCATCATCCCAAACCACGACTGGTCGCACGGGCTTCAGGACAAACTATAAAAGGATGATCTCAGATACAAAGTGAAGACCACAGGCTGAAGGTGTGTCCCAGCACGATGGAGAGTTGTTACGATAAGGAAAAAACAGAGGTGTCTCTGGACACCGTTTTTGGTTTTTTTCATGTTTTTTATTTATGAGAGACAGAGAGAGACAGTACGAGCAGGGGAGGGTCAGAAAGAGAGGGAGACACGGAATCAGAAGCAGGCTCCAGGCTCTGAGCTGTCAGCAGAGAGCCCGACGTGGGGCTCGAACCCACGAACCATGAGATCATGATCTGAGCCCCCCAGGCGCCCTGGACACCGATTTAATAACCGGGACTTCGGCACTGCAGGACTGCAGCCAGGAGCTGAGTGGGGCTCGTTCCCTGGGGTGCGACACAGGCCACAGCAGCCTCGCAAACCCCGGCTCCCGCTGCCGAGCAACAAGGAAACAGAGACCCAGGGACCGAGCCCTGGCAGCCCTCGAAGGAACGCTGCAGCGGAAAGAACCTGTCCTCTGTCACGCCTTCCTCCATTATCAGAAAAAAACGTCCCTTCTCTGCTGGGACTATTAAAAAAAAAGAAAGAAGAGAGGAAGACGCACATATTTCTGGAGTTTTTTCTTGGGAACTTCTGAACAATTATGCCAGTTTAAAACTAGAAAGAATATGTGTCAGAGTCAAGTAGATGAAGCAGTATACTGATGTGAAAACACCACCATTAGATATTATAATTCTAAATTTCCTAGGACTTCTAATTTTATGATTTTTTTAATGTTTATTTATTTTTGAGAAACAGAGCACAAGCAAGGGAGGGTCAGAGAGAGAGGGAGACACAGAATCCAAAGCAGGCTCTAGGCTCTGAGCTGTCAGCACAGAGCCCGACACGGGGCTCAAACTCAGGAACCACAGGATCATGACCTGAGCTGAAGTTGGACGCCCAACCGGCAGAGCCACCCAGGTGCCCCTGGGCTTTTAAAAATGTTGTTCCACTGGTCTTATACAACCTGAAATAAAAATTAAACTATTACCGCAGCATAAAAAGAAGCTGGTGTGTCTCAGATCAGATTTCACAAAGCGAAAGGTCTTCACAGGCTAAAGATCCGTGATTATGTTTACAGGCGATGCAAAACGTTAACAGTCACACCGCGGACTGCCCCGCGCGTGGGCCAGGGCAGACCCAGCGTGAATGACAGCCATCATGGTGGCAATGATCCCAGGCTGAGGGCAGGGACCCCGTGCACGGAGGGTGTTTATGAAGAAAATTTTCACCAAGGTCTGTTTTTCACTGTGCAATGAAGAGTTCCCAGATAGACTTCTCCATCCCCACAGAGAACCACCCTCGCCTTCTATGAAAAAGCACAAATGAGAAAGGAAATTGCAAAGCACAAAGCTGGACAGGATGCCGCTAACAGATGGCATTTACGCGACGGGGTTGGAGACGGAGCCCGGGATGGCTGACCTCCCGCCACCCGAGCGATGGCTGCCGCGGCGAGGGCGCCCGTCACACGGATCCCCCACCGTGACCCGGGGGACGCCTCCCAGGCACCGGCCCGTGGCGCAGGAGCACGTCCACCTGCTGTGCAGCGTGCAGGAACGGGGACCCTCTGCCCGAGGACAGGCCACCAGAGCACAAGTGTCTGGGGCACCCGGCCGCTCGGGAAAGGGACGCCACAGCCAAGGGTGGGGCCGGGAGCCTGTGCGACCCATCTTCCAGTGGAGAACAGGGGTCCGGCTGGAGCACCAGGGCTGGCTGTGCGTCAAGGAGCACGGGGTGCAGAGTGTCCAGGAACAACCCCAAGTCACCCGGGCTCAGCTCCAGCAGGGAAGGGAGTTCCATGAGGCTGGCATGGGCCATGTCAAGTTTAAATGGAAGTTCTTACCTGGTCATTTAAACAATAAAGTCCTATCTCAGAAACATGGCTGTTTTAGCGAGCTACATTTTACGCTGAAAACACACAGACCATCTAAGGAAACCAAAACCTTGTCTTATTATTTCTCTTTCCCTGTCAATAAAAGCAACTTGCTGAGGGGCGCCCGTGTGGCTCAGTCTGTTGAGTGTCTAACTTCGGCTCAGGTCATGATCTCACAGTTGGCGGGTTCAGGCCCCGCATTAGGCTCTGTGCTGACAGCATGGAGCCTGCTTGGGATTCTGTGTCTCCCGCTCTCTCTGCCCCTCCCCCACTTGCACTCTCACTCTCTTAAAAATAAATAGATTTTTAAACCCTTTTGAAAAAGCAACTTGCTGAATTCATCATTCATTTCCTTTTTCTGATAAGACAAAATACAAAGCAGCATTTATACTACACATACAAAATGCGGGGATTAAGAAGGGCTTGAGATCTTTCCCCAGTTCTTCCGGAAATAATATGCAAGAGCTATTCCAAAGAGAATTTAGAAAAAATTTAGAAAAATATTATTTTGGGTTTGCATAGGGTAAGACACCAGAGCCCTAAAAATTTTGTTAGGAATTGTACGTTTTCTAGTCCTAAATGGAGAAAGAGTGCATTTGCCAGGGATATGGTCCAGGCCGTGGTGGTCACCGGCGTCCGGCGGTCCTGGGCTGAGCGCTGCCCGCCTGTCGCCCCTGCAGGTCTTCGGGAGTGCGTGAGGGAGGCGGAGACACGCGCCCCCTGCAGGTGCACGGCGGGATGACCCATCCTCCTGCTTTGTCCCCATGGATTCTGAGCAACAGATCTTAGACCTTAAGGGATGCTCTGGTCTGTCTCTTCGTGTTTTATTACAGGTTTAAAAAAAAGTTAAAAGTCTTACTGTCATTAAAATGACTCAGTATGCCCTCCCTTACTGGCCCAATTCCAAAGTGGCATACAGTACTGTTTTCTTCCATTTCTGAGAGAGTTGAGCCAACTCCAAACAAAATTAATGCAACATGGGGGACCTGGGTGGCTAAGTCGGTCGAGCGTCTGACTCTTGGTTTTGGCTCAGGTCATGATCTTACAGTCATGAGTTCAAGCCTCACATGGGGCTCTGCACTGATAGTGCGGAGCATTCTTGGAATTCTCTCTCTCTCTCTCTCTCTCTCTGCACTGATAGTGCGGAGCATTCTTGGAATTCTCTCTCTCTCTCTCTCTCTCTCTCTCTCTCTCTCTCCCTCCCTCTCTCTGCTCCTCCCCTGCTCACTCAGACACATAACTTCTCTCGAGAAAAAAAAATTTTTTTGAATTAACAACTAAAAAAAAGATTTAATGTAACACTAACTTGGATGCGTCTTGCCCTGACTCTGACGGCCACAAAGGGGTTTCTGTCACTGAAAAGTCTTCCTGCTGCTCCCTTGCTGGACGGCAGCTTAGTTAAGCCGTCTAAAAACAGAGGAATGGGTACCGTCCTCCAGAAGGTGGCACAGCCCTGAAACCTGAGACGGAGGCGCCCTGCCTTCAGGCTGGCCCCATCAGGTCTCCACAGGCAGAATGGAATCTGCTGGAATTCCTCACGCCACTTCCACGCGGTCTTAGGACACTGCGGTCTGAACTGAAAAGTGTGTTTCCTGCACGCACTCCATGAGTTTAAGGAGCCAGCAACTCCCTCTGTGACCCAGGCGAGGCCCGACACGGACGAGAGCCCAGGGGCGGCCGCACCGTCCTGCGCTCTCTCTGTCCGCACGGGGGAAGCCTCACACCCCCGCACAGCAGTGCCACCGCTGTCACGTGTGCAGACACGGGACCCTCGGGATTCCGGACTGCTGCTGTGTGCGGTTCTCCGGCAGGTGCACACCTCCCTCCTCCAGAGACCACCCACCCATCCGAGCAGGAGGCTGGACGCCCTCCGTTATGACTGACAGGGGTGCTGACTTACATCAACAACGCTCCCTACAAAATAAGAACAAAGTGTCATCTCCTTAGCGTTTTCTATGTTTAATACTGTTATTAAAATTCCACTAAGAGCAGTGTGTGTGCAGGTGTGTGACTGCGTGTGTGGAGACCAGGTTCCCCCTCTAGATGAGTGACAGGGACACAGTTTCTCTCCTGCACGGCAGGCTGTCACAGCGTCCATGTTGACGGGCTCATCAAGATGCCTGGCCCCCTTCGGGGTCCAAAGGGGCACCGTCCAGGCGGCCTCCCCCCACCATTGCCCACGGGCACCCGCTTCCGCTCAGCCAGCCCCACCCACCTGGCAGGCACCGCCTCTCACTTCACACCTTGGCTGCAAGTGCATTTTATACACGTCTGTGCCCACGCAGCTTCCCCTCCAAGCCAGCCTGTGTGCCGACGACTTCCTGTTTATCCGGTCTCCTTAGCACCTACACTGTGCTTGACAAACTAATTATTCATCACAGTTTGTGGCTGCCTGAAACAAATGAAGCACACGGTGTCTCTGAATTAAAGAATGAAAGACTGTTTTTAAGGCACAACCTATTACCAGGCATACAGAATTTATGCAGCACGCCTTGTACCCACTGTGCGGTTTGACAGCCATCTATGCTTCTACAGCGGACCCATCGTCCTCGGTTCCTGACGCGCCTCCGCTGGGCCCCGGGCTCTGCTCGCCATGCCAGGCTGTGCACGACGCTTCGCACCCACACCTGGAGCCACACGTGAGGTCAGCAGGGACGATCACGGCCACCACGGGGGCAGAAGGACACGCACACCAAGCGCTCACAGCAGGGCCCAGCTCTGCTGTGTAGACAGGCCTAATTGGAATGGCGGCTCTGGATTATCTCACTGCCTATATGAAGAGCTTCCAGAACTCCCTTCGATCCTCAGAACAGGGGCCACATGCAGCTGTGTCCCTGCAAATGCCTCCCCTCTTACGGGGAGAAGAAAAATCAATCAGGAGAGAACTCAAATAAAGGCCATAAAGCACAGCCACCAATTTAAACATTAAAATTTAATAACACTCCGAATCGATGAGGAGTTAAGTTACGTCTCCAAACCTCTAAAAGCAGTGCAGGAGTGCGGGGAGGGAGGCCGTGTCTGCCGCTGCGGGGTCTGGGCGCCCGCTCACACGCCCCGGGACGGCACAGAGGCGGCCCGCACGGAGCCGTTCCTCCCGCCCAGCCATCCGACGGGTCGTCCTGAAGAGGCGTGTGCGCAGGCCCGAGCGAGAAGGAGACCCGCGCCGTCCTCACCCGCCCCGGCATGACAGCAGGCACACCGAGGAAACAGTCACCGGCTCTCACCAGAGCACGGGGCACCACCCGGGGCACCGCCCGCCCTGGCGAGCTCACCGGGAGCACCTCCAGGAGCACTACTGGCTGCGACGCACCCAGAGGAACCAGCAAACATCACTCTCTCCCCAAGGAATCATCTAGCCGCGTGCTCCTGTCTCGGCCCCAGGTCAACCCAGCACCATCCCAGCGCCAACGGCACCAATGTGTCCCAAATGTAGCCCACCTGCCCCAGCAGAAGCATCTCCTTAGAGAAGACACCCAGCTCCAGGCCGACACCCGGCTGTGTGCTCCTGCTCCAGGGGAGCAGGCCACGGGGCACCTGCTGTGGTGGACAGGGAGGGGCGTGGCGGGGGCGGGGCCTTGTCACAGCTCCCACCAAGCAGCCACCAGGAGAACTTACCCCTCCAAGGCCACAGCCACTTGCCAACAAGGGCCTGATCACTCTGGCGGCCAACGGGCCGTCCCCCCGAGGCTGAGAAGGTGGCTGATGGTCCAGCACACTAACTCCCACCAACAGAACCAGACGTGACGACATCCAAACCCACCTGAGGAAGGCCGGAGAAAACACAGAACCACACTTCTGCAGGAATTCGGGGTTCTCAATCCTTATCTTTAAGTAAGGCTCAGGATTCAGCCTGTTTTCACCTCCAGAAAAGTCGGACAGTTAGACACGGATCATTCGAGGTGTGTGTTAGGGACCTACTTTCTCCTGGAGCATCGTGCTGCAAAACACAGGTGCCACCCCTACCCAAGGGACCAAGCAAATGCACAGGGGAGTCCAGATACCACGACAAATGAGACGTGGGAGGTTCTAGTAGAATATTCTACAGACATTCAGGCCTATCATGTCCATAGACAAGGGAAGTCCTCCAAGTACAGGTGGTAGAGGGGCGCCCAGGTGCCTCAGTAGGTTAAACATCTGACTCTTGATTTCGGTTTAGGTCATGATCTCACAGTTCATAGGATTGAGCCCCAAGTTGGGCTCTGTGCTGATGGTGTGGAACCTGCTTGAGATTCTCTCTCTGCACCTCCCATGCTTGCTTGCACTCTGAGAAAAAAATTTTTTTAATTTTTAAAATCACGGATGTTCTAGACCTAGTCTTTGTATCCCTCCAAATTCATATATTGAAACATAACCGTCAGGTGGTGATATGAGGGATGGGGTCTTCAGGAGAGGAGGAGGGCATGAGGGTGGAGCCTCCATGATGGAACCAGTGTCCTTGTAAGAGAGGCCCCAGGGGCCCCCTCGCCTCTCCGCCCACGTGAGGACCCAGGAGAAGATGCAGGAATCGGGAAGGTCCCCAGCGGGCACAGACCCGCTGGTGCCTGGACACTGGCCTTGTAGCCTCCGGAGCTGTGAGGAATCAGTTATTGAGCCCATTGGTGGTGCTGAGTCCCGGCAGCCTGAGCTGAGACTGGAGAGGACCTGAGCAGACACAGGATGAGAACAGCATCCTCTCACAGATTCGGCTGAGAACAGAAGTGAGGAAAACACAAGAAAACCCTCGCTTAAAGAAACGACCAGCCTAACGTAAAGGGAACCGCACAGCACGTGTGTGAACAGCAGAGCACACGTCATCCGAGTAGAAATGTTCCTGAAAAACTGGACCTAAATTACATCGGGAAAATAGCATCCAAACTCTCTCAGGCACAATTGCTTTTCATAACCCTAGAGCACGTAATTCCATAAAACCAACAGTCACAGCCTCGTTAGCTCCACAGGCCGGCAGTCTGGCTGCGCCAGCACGCGTCCCAGAGCCCGGCTCGCGGCGGCGGAGCCAGTGCACGGAGCCAGGTCGGCGCACAGGGAAGCAGGAAGCACGTGCTTCTCACGTGTCAACACCCTCCCGTGCCTGGGTTGCTGGGCTGCCAGCACTGTCCCAGGGAGGTCCAAGAAGAGACCCATCCACATCTGAGGAGTGTGGCATAGTGCATTCCTCAGGGGTAACACGGACGCCAAGACCCAAGGAGGAAAAAATCCCTGACCCTTGAAGAATGAACTTGACCCCCACCGAAATACACATAATCACCAAATTAAAATATTAGAGGAAAAGGGGCCTTGTTTGTTCATTTTGCATCAAACATTTCTAACTGCCATATAAAAGGGGAAAGTAATTTGCTCATTCAGAAAACAGTCTCTTTTAGATCAACGAGACGGAATAAAGAAGCCTGAAACAAATCCACGCACACACACCCAACCATTCCAGGCGCCAAGAACACGCAACTGGGGAGAGCGTCGTCCCCTTAACAAGTGGCACTGGACCAACCAGATGCCCACATGAAGAAAACTGAGCAATTCACTCAAAAATGGATCGAAGACTTAAAATGTAAGACCTGAACTACCAAGCTCCTAGGAGACGCAAGGGCTAAAGGCCCTCAACATCCACCTCGGCAAGAGGTTTATTTCTGGACCAGACACCAAAAGCAAAAACAAGCAGAAGGGACCACAAACCAAAAGCATCTGTGCACCAAGAGAAACAACCGGCAAAACGAAGACGACCCAGGGAAAGGGAGAAGACACCGGCAAGCCACCCATCCGATAAGGGGCTAGTATCCAAAATACAGAAGGAAGTCCTACCACTCAGCTGCAAAACAATTCAACTAAAAACTGGACAAATGACTTCAGTCATCTTTTTTTTTTTTCCCCAAAGAGGACATCCAGATGGCAAAGAGACACATGAAAAGATGCTCAACATCACTGATCATCAGGGAAATACAAAGCAAAACCCCAATGAGGGACCACCTCACACCACTCAGAACGGCTGAACTCGACGACACAGGCAACAGCAGGTGCTGGCGAGGATGCGGAGACACGGGCACCCTCCTGCACTGTTGGCGGGAATGCAAACTGGTGCAGCTGCTCTGGAAAATGGTGTGGAGCCTCCTCAAAAACGTAAGAGGAGAAGCACCCACGACCCAGCAATCACACATCTGGGAACTGATCTGAAGGAAGTGAGGACACTAGGTCTGGACACCCGTGCCGCGGTGCCCCGTGCATATTCGTCACAGAAGCCAAGCATCCATGAAGGGCCGAGTGGAAACGTACATGGTGGAAGAGTACTCAGCCATAAAAAGGAGACCATATCCTTCACAACAACATTTATATGGAGAACGTGTGCTCCCAGATCCAGGCCAGACGGAGGAGGGCAAAGCCCGCTTCCTCCACTCGCCCCACATGTCGCATCTAAAAGAGTGAAAGTCTCTCTGGTTTTTCTTTCCCAGAATGCCCTATACAGGGGATCTTACAGAAGGTAACGCTGTATTCTTTTATTCAACATCAAGCCTTTGAGAATCATCCAAACTGCCGTGTCAAAAATTCGCTTCAGTTGACAGCTGAGTGGCGAGCGCGCCACGGTCCCGAGGGATGGACCACAGCTGACCTGCTCCTCTCTTTTCGGCAACGACGGACGGAGCTTCCGTAAGGGTCCAAGCACAGGTTTTGTTGGGTGCACGTCCAGCTGCAGGCCGCTGGGCCACGGGTTGAGCGCGGGTTTACTTCTGGAAGAAAGCACCACGTCCCGAGCGGCCAGGCCACCCTGATGTCCAGCAGCAGGAGCCCCATCCTCGCCGGCACTCCGCACCGTCATGCTTCCATCCCAGCCACTGTCAGCACGTCAAAGCGTCACACCCTGGCTGTCACGCGCCTCTCCGTGGGACTGGTCAGGTCGAACAGTTCCCGCGCTTTATGTCCTTACGTCCTTGTCAACGAAGCGTCTCTCCGAGTCTTCCGTCCAAATTATCTCGTTTGTGTTCTCTGTACGGAACCATGGGGCCCGTCGTGCACGGTCCTTCGTCGGGAGTGTCATTTGTGGATGCTTTCTCCCGGTGCGTAGGTGGCGTCTGCATTTCTCCTTAACCATGTCTTTGCAGGGCAGACGTTTTTCATTTGGGTGAACTGCACGCAGGTTTTTCTTTTGTGAACTGTTGCATTATGTCCAGAACGCTAACTCCAGGTTAAAGAGTCTCTCTGAGGTCGTGTTCTGGAAGTCTTAGCCTTTCCACTGGAGCCACGATCCCCCTGTGTACAGGTAACCCGCGGACGCGGCGCTTCTCTGATGCGTGTGGACGCCCCACGCTCCCGGCGCCATCTGCAAAGGAGACAATCGCCGTCCACTGGACCGCTTCTGCACCTTGTCCGCAATCAATGGCCGCCTTTATGCGGGTCTATGTATAAACTCTGTGCTCTATTGATCCACGTTCCATCCTGAGCATATGATAATTCACTACTTTGGCAAATGTCTCTTTGTGGAAAAAAAATAACGTTTTTGTCTGGAAGCAAAACAAACTAAGAATGCTCTGCGTGACATTACTCCTCTTGTAAGGAAGGTGCGAAGCCTGAGACACTTAGATGCGTTTGTGGCTCTCGGGCAGATACACAAGTAAAACTTGAAAACATTTACGGTGAAAGCCTCTCATTTCAAAACAGTTTCCAAAGGCTGTCAGCATGGAACCAATTCTTTCTCCACGCAAACACCATCCATTCAGCAACAGCCTGAAAGTCATGAGGAAACACTCAACGTCTGTTAATTAAAATTATAACATGAACATATTCGCAGATGAAGATCGGGGGATCTGCACGGACTGGATAACATGCCTGCAGGGACCGGTCCAGACAGCTCAGAAGCTGGGGGTGCTTAACGCAGAACGAGCCTGACGGCGCGGGAGAGCACACCCTCTGAACAGGAGATCCCGGGAGTAACTATATAAACCAAACTGGGGACAAGAGTAGTGGCCGAGGGCCCCGAGCCCCCTGAAGGCCTTGCCCGGACGGCCTGCCCAGGCCCCTGAAGAGAGGGCTCGGATGCTGGGACAAACACAAGGAACTACTGGGGAGCGCGTACAACTAGCACAAAACCAGGTGCAGAGAGCAGGCCTGGGACAGGACGCTGCCTTGGGAGGGGTACACGGACCCAGGGTAGGAGCGCACCGACACACAGCTGTGACCGGCCCTGGGAAGGCGGGAAGTGCTGATGCCCACACAGGCACGTCTTCTCTTCCCTCGATGACGGCTCTGGGAAGGCCAGGCCCCGCACCTCCTCCTAAGCCCGGAAGGCCAACGATCCCGGATGCCGATCTCCCTCCCAGAAAGCTCGCCTTTAAACCCTAGGATGCTGTAAGCCGTGCGCACGCCAGCCTGGAGACCTTCCTGTTAGGGCAGCCACCTCGGGCCCCAACCGGGCGAGAGAAGGGTTTACTAGTCCTCAAAGAAGAAATACTGGGCCAGAAAGCAGCTCCTGACCATTCGTCCAATGGCATTCAGTCCCTGAGAGTCAGATGGGATGCTCCCCACGCCTTTGCCTTCACAGTGCTGGAAATTAAGTTAACAACAGAAGAAAAAGGAACCTGGAAACCACTAAGGAATAAGAATGAAGTCTCTGGCTTAGAAAGCATCATTCTGATGAAGCACTTAGAGGGGAAACATTCCCACCTCTAGAGAGTAATGCGCACCCGTCAGAGTGTTCGTCTGTGACACCTCTACCCCATCGTCACCAACACCACGCAGCGGCGCCCCGCCTGGGGCACAGGACCCTCGGGAGGCAGCCACATTTCGGGACACACTTAACAAAAGGCAGAGATTCCAAGTGTTGTCTCTTTTGAAAGAGCCACCAGAGAAAACTACACAGTCCCTCCAACAAATGAATGGCACAGCCCCAAACGCCTCTGGAAGTGTTCCTTATGCAATCTTTTCCTTCCATCGCAAAGGGCCTGCAACAAAACCATAAAATTCTCTGGGCGGGGAAAGACGTCAGGGATCTCCTTATTTAACCAAAAATCTTCACTGACTGGGTAGGAGGTAAAATAATAGGATTCCCAAGCCAGTGGCCCTTTGGCATGTTGCATCTTGTGTCTGATAATGACAATTCCTCGCTAAGAAAAGCTGGATTTTTAGAGAGTCAAAAGTGAGACAGAACTACTTCTGTGACTTAAACAGACCAGTGTCCCTGGCTTGTAACGCACGGTGGACAAGCTGGACAAAGGGAACAACTGAAGGGAAGAAAGTAACTCGAAATCTGACCCCTTGGGTAACTGGACTTGGAGATGGAGCAAGCGTCCAGCATCGTGGAAACGGCGGGAGCCCCGTTCGAGACTGAGCCTCTTCCCTGGAGATGGGAGCAGAGACCTGCTGCCCAAGAGACGGCCCCTGAGCAGGCCTCTCGGGGGCTCCCTCCGCCTCCCTGGAGCCTCCAGGAGGAAAGGAGGCAGGACACCAAAGCCTTCTTCGCCTCGTCCTGTTCAACCTCCTCTGGACAGGACCATCTTCCAGAAACGCTGCCGTGTCTGGAGGCCATGGCTCTCTACCCTTGGTGACCCAGCCTTGCCTGCCTGTCCTGTTCTGGGGCTCAGGGACCAGAATCCGCTCCCTCTCTGTCCCTCGGGCCACCCCCCCCCCCCCCCAGTGACCTGCAGGCACCTGAGGAGGCTCAGGCTGCACAGTCACGAGGCAAACGCTGAGCCTGAGGGGCCAACGGGAAAACGGAAGGGCCACGGGCCCTGCAGGCTACCCCCTCCCCGTGTGGCTAGCCGCTGCTTCGTCCCAGACCCCCGGCGCTGGGGGAGTCTTCTGGGAACGGCAAGACTCAAGCTCTTCCTTTCATGTGTCAAGATCAGCACTGCAACATGGATGGCATACGGTTTGTCACTCAAAACAAAATCATTACCTCCATTTATCAGCGATAGTGCAGGCACTTTTGCATTATTAGTGTAATTGGTAAGCCTACCGCACACTCACACTTGCAGCTTTTAAAGTTAGTCTTGGGGCGCCTGGGCAGCTCAGTCGGCTCAGCGTCCAACTGCGGCTCAGGTCATCATCTCACAGTTCCTGAGTTCTAGCCCCGCTTCAGATCCTCTGTCTCCTTCTCCCTGCCCCTCCCCCACCTGCCCTCTCTCAAAAAATAACAAATACATAAAACTAGTCTCATGGCTACATTTTTCTTGATAGAACCAGATAGTTACCCAGTTGGAAGACAAATAACCACACTTTTAAATTATTTTCAGAAAACAAAACATGCCATCCGTGTGCACAGAAGCTTCCCAGCACCCAGCTGATTTGAGCCTTGCACACACGAGACTGAAGAGAATAGCCTTTTTCATTTGTTTACCTTTCAGGTCGGAAAAAGCACAAAGTCCACGGGCAGAAAGAAAGGTGACAAACATCAAGCAAACAAAACTCCGGGGCTCGGTAGAGAAGCAGTGTTTTCTGCCAAGGACTGCAGGGCGGGGAGATCAGACAGCCGTCAGAAATCCTCTGTGTTCAATGGTCCCTACAAGTTCAAGGCCACCTGAGTGGCAAACTGCCAGGTCACGTGATGCAGAGGGACCACGTGGAGGTCCACAGCGCATGCTGACCGGGAAACTCTGTGCCACAAATGGTGAACATTTTCGTGCAACCAATGTTTACATTTCATTAAAGAATTTCGTGCCAGTCTTGGAGAAGAGCTAGAACTCTATATTCAAATATAATTTTAAGGGCACCTGGGTGGCTCAGGTCATGATCTCATGGTTCGTGGGTTCGAGCCCCGCGTCGGGCTCTGTGCTGACAGCTCAGAGCCTGAAGCCTGCTTCATATTCTGTGTCTCCCTCTCTCTCTGCCCCTCCCCTGCTCGTGCTGTCTCTGTCTCTCGAAAATAAAAAATAAAAAATAAACCCATCAAATATAATTTCACATGTATAGCAAAAAACAGTGGTCACAGATGAAGAAGAAAAAACTATGAGACCATTTATTCGGGGATATGAATTAAAACACAGTTTCTTTCTGTTCTTACTGTGTAGCTTCCAGGGGTGCCTAGATGGCTCAGTCAGTTGAGCATCCAACTTCAGCTCGGCAACCAAGTTGGTTGCTCTCATGGTTTGTGACTTTGAGCCCCACATGGGGCTCTGCTGACAGCTCAGAGCCTAGATCCGGTTTCAGATTCTGTGTCTCCCTCCGTCTCTGCCCCTCCCCTGCTTGTGCTCTGTCTCTCTCTTAAAAAATAAACAAATGTTAAATAAAACTTTTTGAAAACGTGTCACTTCACATTCTCAGATTTCTGTATAATACATTTGTTAAAGTAGCCAAAATATTAATAATAAAGTTAACAAATTTAAGATCTGAGAAACTATTTGGATGTCAGGATGACTTTTATGTACTGAAATAGAAGAAAGCGGTTCTGTGTATTACTAAACACCAGTCTTTCTGTAAGGCTGTGACGGCATTCACAATGGCTCCCTGGCAGATAATGCTATCGGGCTGCAACATTCCTATCTTGTGCAAAGAAATCCTGACAAACTGAAATCTTCAATAGATACATACACCAAACACTCCAAACGTCTGTCCCTGGGAGAGTGGGTGAGTAATGGTATCTTCACACGACGGAATATTCTACAGCACTGAAAATCAAATACACTACAGCTAGAGTAGCAACCCTGACCCTCTACCCAAAACCCACCGGCTTGCAGACAGAGCTATCACAGAGCCCTCACACCCAGGGCACGAGTCTGTGGTGGACCTGCTCGCTGGCTGAGTGCCCTGGGCAAGCCTGGGGGGGCGGGGGGGCTCCATCTGCGGCTGTGAACTTCCAGGGATAACTGAGGGCCTGCAGGGGGTGACAGACTAAGAGATGGAGTGCAACAGGCCCACTTCCTGCAGCAACTGAAACACCCATTTATTACTGACGACAATCAGAGCAGAGGCACCAGAGCAGCAATCTGCCCAGCTCAGCATCACAGTTCAGTGTAACAAAGCAGCCACGCACGAGTCCCTTATACAATCTAGTAACACAGCCCGCTGTAGCGAAGGAGCCTGCACGAATCCTGTACACATTCTAGTAACAGTAACTGAAGGAGCACACTGTGTACAGTAAGATACTTCCTGTTGCATTTTGTGAGCAGGAGCCAGGAATGGACGGGGTGGGGTCATGGGCCACTTCAACTGTTTCTAAGCAACATGCTTCATTACAAAAGCCCTTTTTTAATTGCACAAGTTCCAAACATTCCTGAATCTACCCTTACAAGAGGAAGAAAAAAAACGTAATAGGTGTCGTATGACCCAAGGAGAAACATCCTGCTTTAGACCCCACCCAAACCCGCACTGGCCCTGTGAGCAATTATTTCACACACGAGGGCACAAGGGCACGGGGAGGCAAGAGGGGCCGTTGCTGAGTGCTCAGCACTTCCTAACACGATATCCCCAGCCCCGGGAAAGACAGTCACTGACCCCATCACAGAGTTAAGGAAACAAGTAAAAAAAATTTTCTCAAGACCACACAAGCACTGAACGCCAAAGCAGTTTCCTGGGGTCAAAGTTTATTTACACTATCCAATGCCACTGGCGCTATGACAGATGGCCGTCCTGGATCATCTAGGCTTCAATACTCTGTGGCCCAGAAGACGCTGGGGTATCTGCCCTGTAAGTAGCCCCAAATGTGACACCGTACATCCCAGGTGCCAGCGACTTTGGAGCTGCTGTGGAGAGGCGTCCAGGCCCCAGCGGAGGGCGACTCACCGTGCATGGCACTGGTGGCCACAGGACGCAGGCTCTAGGATGCCAGGCAGGGAGGCCACGGGGTCCCCTTCAGGCCCCAGGCTGGCGGCCACAGCTCTCCGGACAGGCTTCTGGGACAGCAGGCACTCGTCCTCCACCGACCGTCCCAACAAGAGCAGGCACACGACTGCGGGGAAGCCAGAGGCCAGCTGAAGACACAGACCTCCTCACCCCGCAGACGCCCAGACACCAGGCAGTTCACAGCGGGCAAGTGGGACCCCGGTGGGACACGCGTCCAGAAGATGCGTGTGAGCAGGGACGACACAGAGCCTGCTTCTACGGCGGGAGGGGAGACTGTAAGCTCACCTCCTTCCAGAGCGTCCCTCAGACCATCAGAGGGAACGGGCCGGCGACTCCAGAGTGCTCAGTCCCCCGGCCGCCGCATCCACAGAGGGATGAGACCGGTGTGCACCTCCGTGCACACAGCGTGAGGAACACCACCGGGTAGAAACAACCACGGGCCCGACGCATTCCGCAGCTGTGAGCTCCCCGCAGAGCACGAAGGTGTTTGGGGACAGAACCACGCACGCTCTCTTCCTGCCTCTGTCTGGTGGAACAAAGCCCAGAATTCTCTCTCGTGATTATTACAATCTATCACAGCAGAGGCGCATCAACGATAACGAAGTGAATCCACTCTTACTCAAAAACGCCAAACAAACTTTAATAGGGAAAAAAAGTCCCCTACATAAAATACATGAAACTGTAACTACTTTTACCCAGAAAGCAGTGACTTCACACAAGGGCACACGAACTGCGTGCTGCTCTGAACCCGAGCAGTGAACCCCCAGCTTTGTGTTTGCATCAATGACGTTAAAAATGGGCCCCAAGCGGAGGCACTTCTAAGCCCACATCACCAAACAGACGTGACATCCACATGAATTACAGTTCCAACCTCCCCCGCAGCAGAACTGGACCCTGGGCAGCCTGGACCCCCGGGCGGGCACCAGTGCGGACCCGCCCAGGAGCCCCCTGCCCTGCCCAAAAAGGCAGGCGGCCTCCTGCGGACCATCCCCCTGCCGTCGATGGCTCCAACCCCTTGGCCTCATCTCAGTCTGCAGAATCGGGGGGGGGGGGGGGGGAGCTCCTGTCTGCACGTGGGGTGGGGCGCTGCGGCCTCAGGAATCAGGGAATGCAGCCAGTAAGATCTCTAAGATCTACGCAGTTGAATCTTGTGTTTTAACATGACAGGAGCATGGTGTGGACCCAGAATAACAGCCATCAGACGCAGCCTTCCTATCGTGTGGCCCCAGAGCCCAGTGACTGACGCCCAACACTCCTGAGGCTCATCCTGCGGGTGCTGTGGGTCCCGGACACACGGCCAGGGCCAGCAGGGACACCGTGTGTCCCACATGCTCACAGGTCAGCAGGGGTCACCCCGGCTCCCAGCACCGCAAGCCTGTCACCACAGAACCCAAGTGGTGCATTGATGTTGGCTCACAACTGGCCAGACCCCAGCATCCTACAGATGAGTCCCTAGTTCACAGGCGGGAAACACCCACAGCATCACATGGAGAAGATGAGGACTGTGACACAGGGGCTGGACACAGCACCCCCCCCCGCACCCCCCCACCCCGGAGAGAAAGGAGCCCCAGGGAGGAGAGGGAGAGAGGGCCCCAGGGAGAGGGAGGGACAGGGAGAGGGAAGGCCCCAGGGAGGGGGAGGGAGGGGCCCCAGGGAGAGGGAGGGCCTGGCCACTCAGCAGGGCTCCTGGCAGGCACGCCTTCAGGAGGGCTGCCTGCAGGGACAGAAGACTCCCTGTTTCAAGGACAGAGCAGTATACCAGCGAGGGCCAGCAAGGGGGCACTGTGTCATTTGTCCCCTTGGACCCTGAAACCTAAGTTGGTTGTCAAGGGTGACAAATCTGGCATCGTGGTGTGCACACAATATACAAGCATTTTGTTAGTTTCTGTCATAAAGATGCATCTTTATTAAGATCACTTTCAGTCAAAATTGCTTGAGCTCACACAGTGAATTTAAGACATCTTTCCAAAAAAAAAATAGTTAAAAAATAAACATCTTAAAAGGTGGACTTTTTAAAATTCAAATATAGCTAACATACAGCGTTCTATTAGCTTCAGCTGCAAAATATAAAGAGCCGACAAGTCTATGTATTTCTCTGCGCCAGAAGTTACATAAATATTTTCAAACACTGGTATTGATGGAAGTGTTGACTAGCCTTACTCTCCAGAACGGACGTCACAAAGACCACAGACTGTGTCCTGTGTGACGGAACTTGAGTCCATCGGCCACACCCAGTGGCGCTCTGCCCCCCAGGACCTTCCTGGGCGTCCCCAAGCCAGAGGCGCTCTGTCCACTGTCCTGGCCACCCCAGGCTCCAGTGACCAGGATGTGGGGTGGCTCTTCTCTCCAACCAGGGCGGGTGTGGGATGTGGGCTGAGGCCTCCACCCTCGGTCACCATGTCCCCACATCCCAAGACCCTATGACCTGGTGCAGCCACGCACGGAGTCTGACCCGGAGGCCGTGAGTGGGGCACCAGAATCCTGGCCAGGCTGCTGCATTTCAGGACGCTGCTGGGCCCCAGCCTTTTGTGTCTCCTGGAGCAACCGGCACGGTGTGGGAAATGTCCTGGGGTCCTGAGCTCCCTCGGGATGGCACTGCCCCCCGGCCCCCACCAACACCATGAGATGCTGAGGTCTGTGAGCCTGGCCGGGTCTATCCTTACACATGACCCATTTTGGTTCCCACGACACTACAAACGTTGCCATCCCCCTGAAAGAGTTCAACCTCCCCCATGAGGGTGAAAAACAAGGCGCATCCTGAATACAAAGAAGTAACCGCAAACGCTCGGCCACAAGGGTCTACAAAGCTTCAAACACAAAAATGACCGGAATGACTTGGAAGAAGGCATTTAGGCCACAGTCCGGTTTCAGCACCCAGAGACTCAACGCACAGGCAAGCAGGGAACTGTGACAGCAAGCCGAGTGCCCCAGAGGCATTACTGACCCCTGGACCGGAGGTGGCCACCAGCGCGCTGGCTGTGAGCACCCAGCCTCCCCGGCGTGGGGTGGGGGATCGCCGCGGCCGGGAGGGCACGCAGGCCCACTCCTGCCGGCAATGTGCCCTCGTCACCTGTGAGAGGCTCCAGGGTCGGACCACCGCTCCCCAGCGAGTCCGAGGCCTCTCGGCCACCTGCACCTGTGCTGGCAGAGAATGCCTGTGGGCAGAGCCAGCCAGGTGACCCCGCCTCGTGTCCCTGTGGCAGCCAGAGTGCAGGGAGCTGCTCCTCCGGGTCTAAGGATTTTGCCACAAGGAGCTATTTATAGCTCCCAGAACTACAGGGGCCCCAAGCCGTGCACGTGGGTCCTGCCACAGACAAACTAATCCATTGCCCTCCCCCCACAGGACAAGCCAGCCGTTCGTCCGCGTGCCTGTGCACTTCCCGTCCTTCACTCTACACACCCGGGGCTTCCGCGGGGTCCTCCGCACCGCTCGTCAGTCTTCGTGCTCATACCCAAGACTGCAGCACCTCCCGTCTGCAGGAGTCACGCTTTCCCTTCTTAAAACACTCCTCGAACTGCTATACCAGGACCTGTCCAGGGAGTACCCTCCTCCATCGGACTAACACACGTGTGGCTGCTCCCCTACAGTCCACGTCCAGCGAGTGTGCAGCCGCGTGCTTCTGCCCGCCGCGGTCTCCCCTCCTGTGCCTCCGCGCCTGCCCCGGCCTCCGCGCACGTGCCTCCGCGCACGTGCCTCCGCGCCTGCCCCAGCCTCCGCGCGTGTGCCTACACGTGTGTGCCCCGCCCTCTGCGCATGTGCCTCCGCGCAAGTGCCTCCGCGCATGTGCCTCCGCGCCTGCCCCCGCCTCCGCGCATGTGCCTCCGCGCCTGCCCCGGCCTCTGCGCATGCGCCTCCCCGTGTGCCCCCGCCTCCGCGCATGTACCTCCGCGCACGTGCCTCCACGTGTGTGCTCCGCAGCCGCCCACGCACCGCCCAGAGGCCCGTACTCAGCCGCAGGGCAGCGGGAGACGGGAGGCGGTGGGCCCCTAACGTATTAACCGGCCTATCTGCAGCATCTGCACTGATTACACGGAAAACGCTCACCGTCAAGCTGACGATGAGAGAAAAGAGCACAAACATGAATTCCGAGAGCTCAGGGTCCCCGGCCCTGCCTGCTCACCCGTCAGCTGCCAGTGCCAGGGTCACGTACGGTACGTCCTCAGTTTCGGCAAGTGTGAGAAGGGACAGTAACGCCTTCCCACGCTACCAAACAGCACGGTGACGTATGGCTGAAAGGTGTCATGGGAAAGATCCCAGAAACAAAACATCCCTATTTTTTAATGGAATTCAGTGTATTCATACATTGACTAAGACGTAATATTTGGCACTAAATTTTCATCTTTATGAGACGTAGCATTCATTTGTTAGTATTTATTTATTCCACAGCTATTAACTCTTAAGAAAACTATACTTTCGTAGACACAAGACACAGTTTTTGCCTAAAGACCAAACCCCAAGTGGACAGCCGCGGGAGGGAGCACGTCAGAGGGCGTGTGGCGTCGGCGTCCCCGCTCCCTGCCTCTTTGTCCCCCGTGCCGCCCGCCGCCCGAACCCGGCTTCCCAGGCGTTTCCGCCAGCACGTGAGACACGGCGGCACGAGTTCCCGAACCAGTGCAGGCAAACAGCGCGTGCGCAGACACGTGGAGACAGACGAGCAAACCACACTTCACATCCACCCCGTGACCCGGCCCGGTGGTCTCCTGAAGGGAGGCTGCCCACAGCCACCCGTGGTCTGTCCTCGCCCCGAGACCCAGCACCCCCACCCCTCCCGGGTCACTGTGGAGTCAGGAGACCCCGAGCAAACAGGGAGTGCAACGGCTTCAGTGATAAAGATGATAAACATTTTTACTGGATATCAATCAATAATCAATGCTTGCCACCAAAGATGAAAATAGTAAAGATATTTTTTAACTATTTAAATGAGTTTGTCTCATGACTTGCTCCTAATGAGACATGATAAGACTAGGCTTGTATTATATAAGTCTTTAAATATCCTTGAACTGTCCCTGTCCCTTCTTATTTTTTATACAATAAGCCTAAGGTTAGAAAAGCACAGAAAATTCCATTGATAGCAGCTGAGATGGCGTGAGAGCACGACTTCCCCGGTAAGGGACTGACTGGCCCCAATTCTTCTCCTTCCTTCACACGCAAACACCAAAGATACAGGAGCTAGGAAGCAGCGTGGACCTGGCCTGACCCCAGCATCCTGGGGGTCACCGCTGGCCGGCAAGCAGCCCCGCGGCGGGGACGCTCGCCCCCAGCCCCGCCTCGCAGCCCAGAGAGCCCCAGGTCACCACACAGGTCACCGCAGGGTACACAGCCCGAGAGCAGGTCCAGGGTGGGAGGAGCTGGCGGTAGCCACTCCCCCGTGAGGAAAACCCCGACCTTCCAGACAGGGAGACGCGGGAGCCCCAGAGAATCCACTGAAGAGTCAGCATCGAGCTCCCGCATAAAAAAGGAACAGATGAGCCGCAGCTGGCCCAGGGCTGCCAGGAGCCCGAGCCCCAGCCCCCTGCGGGGCATTGCCCCTGCCCTCCCTCCGGGCCGCCACACGGGCGCGCTCCACTGCCTTTCCCGGAGATGCCGAAATTGTGCCCAAACCCTCTGCTTCAGGCCTGGAAACTAATAAAGAATCTCAATATGGACTTTCTCTCCCTAAATCTAAATCCAACCCCTCAAAAAAACCATGTACAACTATGATACATGTTTCCTGGGGGAAACCATCGAAATCCCATCCAGACGCCACAGGACACCCTGGTCCCCTCCCACCACCTTCCGCTATGCCCAAGATCCCTCCCACCCTGCACCCGCAGGGGCCACTGTGGCCACAGGCTCAATGAACAAACATGGGGGCCTAAAGGAAAACCCACCCCTGCCCAGCTTATGTGCCAATGTCCTGAAGCGTGAGAATAAATAATTCTCATGTGACGTAAATGTGACAGCAGTCAAAGCAGAGCAAAATCTGAGGCCAGGGGAGAGGTGGCGACAGGAATCTTTGACGCCAGTCCTGAAGCCAGAGGAGAGGTAGTGACAGGGGTCTTTGACGCCAGTGATAAATTTGCAGCTGATTCTAAGCCACCCCTGGCAAAACAGGACCCTACGGACGTCAGCCTGTCTACAGCATGTAAACCTTCCCTGGGACGACCCCCAGGCCCACCTTCCAATGCCTCAAAATGTCTGCATCAAGGACACACATGGGGGCTCATCCCCCACTGTGTTACCACAGTGTCATACACAAGGTGACCCAGGCCATGTGACAACAGGACCCCAGAAATAAGAAGGAACAGGTCAGTCCACAAACCACACCTTCCCTCGTGAGTGAAGTTTGGAGCCAGAATCCCTCACTTCTCGCCACAGAACAGAGTAAGTGCCATTTCCCCTGGTTTGGGGGGGCAGCAGCCCCTCATTTGCTCGATGCCAAGAGAATCGAGGCCTCACTGAAGCGGCGAGAGTCGGTCCGAGGTGTGCAGAGCGCTCCCACAGGAACACGACGCCCATGACCACAGACCTTAGACGGGTTCAGAGCAGGGATTCAGATCGACGTCAACGCCCTCCAGTGCCGCTCCCCTCCTGCCGCCAGCAGGGTATTTACCCAGGAACGAACCTGGTGGTCCGCAGCCGGCCTGCCCAGCCGTAGGTCGGGGGTGAAGACCCGCAAGGGGCTGACACCCACCCCCAGGCCCCTGAACCCAGCGCTAGAGCCCTAAGTCTGCGCTGGACAGCACACCTGCGCCTGACCCCTTGCCGCCACGGCCACCTGTCTTCCTAGCTCGTGGCCGTTAGGAGTCCTAAGGAAATACAAACTTCATGGGTTTCAAAATAACACGTTTAGATCGAGAGCATGAAGTGGAAGTGAAAAGGGCAAGGATGAATGACAAGAAGCTCTGCAGGTCCGCCCAAATGTGGTTTACGGGGTCCCCAGACTGAAACAGCAGCCTGCCCCGAGGAGCGGCCAGGAACTCAGCCTCCGCCGCTTCTTCGCGTTTCACTTGAGTGTACAGAGCGATCTGGTTCCCTTTCCCCTTTTAACAGATGAATAATCCAGTAAGTGATTCGTTATTTCATTTCAGGGTAAAGTCCACACAGCAAAACACCGCCTTCTTACGCATCTCTGTGCTTTATAATCAAAGGCCTATTCAGCCTCAAGCACCCACAATACACCTTTTGTTCAGCAGCATTCGTGTGACCAGCCATGGGAAAGTCACTGAACACTCCGTCTGAGTGTTCGGAACCCACAGAACACGTGTTTCAACAGCGAAGTGCAGGTCACCGAAATATCCCAAGTTTGCTGTCACCCAGAGGGGAAAAAAGCCGAGTAAATGCCCGCCCCCCCCAACGAGGAGTATTCCTCATACAAGTTCTTTCTAGTCACCTCGTTCTTACCGACATCAACCAAACAAAATCTGCAGAATAAGTTCAACAGATTTACCTTTAATTCCCCTGAAATTAAGCTGAAGGGTTTACAAATGGTTAGTGTATCTTTAGAATCCAAATGTGGGACTCTAATAGAAATTAGCTTTTATTATGAGTGCCCTAAACGTTTCTAGAATGTTCTTCAAGAAATATATCCATAAAGCGTCCCTCGGTTTTGCAGTAGCTGCTGCGGAACGCAGGGGTTGGGCCGTGAGGCATGTGTGTATACCCACAAGCTGCACACGGTCCCAAATTCTCCACTCGCAGGACGGGCTCTTTTTAAGGACTCAGATGTGAGTACAGTGGTCGTGGGGGGAGGGAGAGGACTTCTAGAGACGGTCAGACATTCTTTCACGCAGACACAACGGCGTGCATACGGTGACTCGCCTTCCCACCCCTGACCCCACTCGTGCCGCCGCCCACGCACACACCCATCCGCTCAGCGGGAGACCCTTCCCCTGGACCCGCCCGCGATGTCACGTGGGAGCCAGGATATGCGCTTGTGCCAGCTCCTCTCCGTTCCCGCTCCCCTCTCAGGCCCGGAGCCCCCGTGCACGGGTGCCCTCCCTCACAAGGGCAGGTCCACGGACACACCCTTAGCACAGGGTACAGCACTGGAGACCACAAGTAATCAAGGGAAACGGTATGGTTGAAATGACTGACAGCTTCGAGGGAGGGGGACCGTCCAGGTCACCCACTGCATTCTCAACAAAAAGCCACATGCCCCCTCATTCACGTGAATCTCAGAGACGCACAGCAGAGCCTGGATCCGGTCCCCTGGTGAGCGGCTCCGTGCCCACTGGGCTCAAGGCACTCCATGTCCTCAGACTTGCCTTCCTTGCTCAAACAGAGGCACAAGTGCTGGCGCCCAGCTGGGCCCCTCGTGTAGGGAGCAGCACAGTGTCGGGCACACGGGAGCTGCTGCCCTCCTGGGCCACCATCTGTTTCCAGCTGGGCTGGGTCGTGTGCTCCTGAGGCTGTTGTTAAACCTCGTCTACGCCCACTTGTCTCAGACTCGCACTGACCCCCAATCCAGGAAGAAGGGCAGAGCAGGTCCAGGGGGACCGCGTGCTCTAATAGGAGCCTAGGACTAGTGACCGAAGGTGGGTGACAGGCTCTGGCCATCAGACAACAGGGCAAGGAGGGCACAGGTAACGACACCCAGTGTGTGGCGTTGGTGACAAGCCTTTTGTCCGGGTATTCCGGGTTCCCATAAAATGCAGTTGAAAGCAAGCAGGGTGCTAGTGGTCAGGACCCTCCAATTTGACACCGTGCAGGAATATTAAACACCTGGGAATTGCAGGTAGAGGTTTCATGAGGAGACTGTTCTTCAAGGAACTCATTTCCGCCAGGTGTGTGTCTCAGGGGTCCAATGTGGTGACAGAGAGACAGCACCTGGTCACCTCAGTACCCGCAGCGCCGAGCCCTGGCCGTTTTCAGAACATCTGGTATACATGCCCACAGGTACCCCAACATGCAGAGGAACCTGGACCACACTCAGGGGACCTCGGTTCACAGCTGGGTCACGTCTACATGGCCCCGTGAGCCCCATGGCACCGCCCGTCAAGACCATGCAAGGATTCGGTCCCTCAGAAGTGCCCCACGTTTCAGGGACACAAGCCTCGTCACTGGTCATGGGAGGAGCCAGGCCTCCCTTCCCGCCGTCAGCAGGCAGACAGCTGTGCCACGACTCCAGGGTCCGTCCCCCCAGAATTCAGGTGTCGAAGCCCAGCCTCCAGTGTGACGGAGTCACAGGCAGCCTGTGGGAGGCAAGGGGGTCGTGAGGGGCCACTGACTGGGGGGGGGGGTCGCATCCTTGTAAGAAGAGACCAGGGAGCTGGCCACGGGAGGTCACCTTCCGGCTGCCCTCCCCCCTGCCCACTATGCAGCCAGAGCGAGATCCCGGGGGGACCCCCACACCCACACACACCTAGACTGACCCCACGTGGACCTCGAGCCTGCAGAGCTGCAAGCCACCGCTGCCGGCTGCCGGAGCCCCGATCTGGCGTCCTTTGTCACCGCGGCCCGAGCTGAGACCGCTGGAGGAGCCTGTGTGTAGGGGCCACGGCACCGCACACGGAAGCCGCCCCTGACCCTCCACCTCCCCCACCCCGGACTCCACTTCCACCGGAGCAGAAAACATGACCTCCCGGCGAGCTCTGAAGCCATCGCCTGCTTCCTGCTCCCTTCCAGCCCCGGAGAAGGGCCGCCCAGGACAGGACCGGCCGGCCGAAGCCTGTGGAGGACGCAGAGCAGAAAGGATGGGCGACCTGTGACGGCCACCGAAGCCCAGGTGGGGCACACTCATGACCGTCACAGCAGCAAGGACGTTCTTCCACAGGCGCCTCCCTTGGGTCTGACAACGCCCGGCGAGGTCCAGCTGGAGCAGATGCCGGCGGCACCGGGGAACACGGGCCGCGGCCGAGTTAGCTTCGCAACAGGGTCAAAGCCGATCCGTAGCAAAAGTGGATGGTTCTGGGAACGAACGTTTTCCAACGCTCCCGGCGGCGCCTTCGAAGCAGGATGAACCGCACGTCTGGATTTCTCTTTGATGTGTTACATGCTTTGCCGAGATTTAACGTTTGACGAGTTACATCCAAGTGTGCAGCGCGTGCACGTGAGACGGCCAGGCCCCCCACCCCACCCCGGCTCCGCGGCCCCCCACTCCACACTTGGCCTACACCCGGGCTCCCTGCCCGCTCACATAGAAAACCAAAGAGCTTTCTTTCTAGCCAATCCTCCTACTTGGCACTACAGTTAACCCACGAGCAGCGTGGGGGTCAGGGCACCGACATCTCCACGTGTGCCTCTGACTCCCCCCAAAACTTCACAAATCACCTGGTGACTGGAAGCCTGATAACAAATAGTAACACATATTTCATATGGGATATGGATTATATACTGTATTCTCCCCAGAAAGTATGCTAGAGGAAAGAAAATGTAAGGAGTCTTACGAGAAAATACATTCACAGGGGTTCCTGGGGGCTCTGTCGGTTGAGCCTCCCACTCTTGATTTCAGCTCAGGTCAGGATCTCGCAGTTGGTGAGTTTGAGCCCCGAGTCGGGCTCTGATCTGACAGCACGGAGCCTGTTTATGCCCCTCCCCCTGTCGAGGTCTCCCTCTCTCTCTCTCTCTCTCTCTCACGGAGCCTGTTTATGCCCCTCCCCCTGTCGAGGTCTCTCTCTCTCTCTCTCTCTCTCTCTCAAAATAAAATTAAATTTAAAAACTACATTTACAGGACTATCTTGCATTTATGGGGGAACAAATCTGCGTAGAAGTGGACCCATGTACTCCAAACCCGTATTCAAGGGTCAACTGTACACGTTTTAAATGACAACACTTGGCTTCTAAAAAAAAAAGTCCTACGAATACAACTAGTATTCCTCCGCTCCAAGTTTTCAGTAAATTTCTGGATAACCAGGTAAAAATCAAAAATTAAGCTACACTAAGGCTTGCAACACTCCACCATAAACACGGCCAGGCTTCGAAAATCGCCATCCCCGTTCTAGATGGCAAGATGCATGAGAAGAGTGGAAATGCTCTTGATTTTTCTTAAAGCAGAAATGACCACTTTTAAGGTTTTTATTTTCAGACATGGCTACTTTTAGAACTACAATAAGTCTGTGATGCTGTGGAATGGCTCGCTTGATTTCAATTCCAGCTGAAGCTGAAAACTAAAAATACGCTTCCCAGACACGCGGGTTCCCCACGTGCTCCGGCGCGGCCCTGAACGCGGGCAGCTCACTGCTGCCAAGGGCGGCGCGCCAAGTAAAAATCAACTCTGGACGCACCGAGCAGACTCACCGGCCGATCACCGGGCGGGGGGGGCGGGGCCTGGGCACCACAAAGGGCAGAGAAGGGGCCGCAGGGGCCGTGGGAAGGAGAGGGGCCTGCGCCGGGCCTGGTTAGCAGGCACCTCCCCGCCCTGGCAGTGGGGCAAGCAGCTGGCCTCACCACACGTGCGGCAAAGCGGGGGTGTGGAGGGTGCACAGGGGCACCGGGGTCCTTCGGTCTATGGGCAAGGGGTTCTCTGCGGTCGGCACAGGGAGGGGAGGCACGTCTTAGCCAATCTGTCCTGCTGGACACAGGGCTCAGGAGAGCTCCTCAGAGTCAGACACAAAGGTCCAAGGTCTGGAGCACAGAGCAGCGGACGGCCCCCCACGGCCATCTGAGCCAAGTCCTCGGGTCGGGGCCCCGCTGGAGCCCCGGCGCTAACCCCCCGACCCACAGCAGCCGCTCCCCGTCTCCCTGCAGAGGGCGGCACGAGGAGACCACGTTCTGCAGCAGAGACAGGCGACCCCTCCACGGGCCGGGCCTGCAGCCTCAGCGAGCCTCCCCGGAGCGCGGCAGGGGCCAGGCGGAGCCGAGCACCCACCACCAGGGCCTGGAGCCTCTGCGGCAGCAGCCGCCAGAGCAGGGGTGACACGGGGCGGACGAACCCTCGGACATCCGGGAGACCTTGGACAGCTGATTCGTAGGGGCTGTTCTCTCCGGAGCGGAGAGCCCACCGAGGCTAGCAGAAACCCGCCGCAGGGACAGCTGCCAGCTTGCCTGGGAAGACCGGAAGTTCACGCTGCAGTTCCGACATGGCAATTACACGAGAAATCTACGTGAACCTCCGAGCACTCACACCAGGCAAGTAAGAACGCTCAGCAAGCCTTGTGACTTCACGGCTCTGAACAGTTACGTGGGTGACTTCTGCATCCCAATCCCCAAGCCTGGATCAGTGCCGACTGGGGGCTTCTCCGGATCCCTCATACGCTGTGATTTTCACTCTAACACACCTTGTGTGAAAGCCTCGCCGCCCAGGATCCCATACAAAGTGTGTGAGCAGCAGGAACGGGCGGTGTGTATAGCGCAGGGGTTTGTAAGGCCCAAACAATAGACACAAAGATGACACCACTCTGTTCAATTTTCTTTTCCACCAAAGTTGAATACCTATTATTTCTTAGAAACCACCTCTCGTGATCATTTAAGGCACAGGAAAGGCTGATGCAATGTAGTTCTTTCTAAAACACTCAGAGGTAAAGAGCAGAAATGCTGTATTAGTTTCCCATTTCTGCTGTAACAAATCACAAGTGCAGTGGCTTCTAACCCAGAAATTTCTTCTCTTATAGTTGTGGAGACCGGCGATCTTACCAGGCTACACCCAAGGGGCAGACGGGCTCCTCCCAAGGCTCCGGGAGCACCAGGCTCCCTCCTTTCCAGGATCTAGAGGCACCTGATGCCTTGACTGGCAGCCAGCCTCACACCCTCTGCCCTCCCCGCCCTGCCGCCAACAGTGCACGTAGATCTTATCTCATTTCCACAGAACAGAGTCTGACTATATAAATGTTTACAGTTTGGAGCTTTTTTTTTACGTTTATTTTTATACTGAGAGAGAGCACACGTGAGTGCAAGTTGAGGAGGAGCAGACAGAGAGAGGGGGAGACAGAATCTCAAGCAGGTTCCAGGCTCTGAGCTGTCAGCACAGAGCCCGTTGTGGGGCTCAAACCCCTGAACCATGAGACCACAGCCTGAGCTGAAATCAAGAGTCAGAGCCACCCAGGTGACCCTATGGTTTGGAGCTTTTAGAGTAATTATAACATGTGTACCCATATATAAATACACCTATGTACACACACACACACACACACACACACACACACAGGTGTACATATGTATAGATGTACACACACACCCATATGTATACATACACATCCACACACACTTCTCCACAATTACAGAAATGGATTTCCTCCGCAAAACACACTCCTCAATTCTATGGTCCCACATCAACTAAAAAGGTAAACAACCAAGACCAGAACTTTCTGTTAATTTGGGGTTTGCCTAGGACTTGGCCACGCATGACGTAGCCCCGGCCAGCCAGGGAGCAGCCATACCTAAACCTGGGGGGAAGGAGAGCACGCGACCTCACTTAGGCCCAGGCCACTCATTCCGAGCTCTATCAAATTGTTGCCTTCCACTCTTCCTACAGTTCTCAAAACCAGTCTATCACAGAAATTATAGCTCAAGTTCACGGAAACACCGTCGCTCTCTGAAAAGTAAGTGCAGGCCCATCAAGAAACAGACTGTGCAACTGCTTTGCGACAAGACAGAACACCTAAGTACCCAGGGCAGGCTGACGGAGACCCTGAGAACGGGAAGGTGGGTGTGGGGGGTCAGTTCTCTGCTCCCGACGTGTGACCTGAGCATCACAGCCCCCCCACCCCCCGAGTGCAGTGTCGGGACTCCGGGGGGTCAGGTCAGGCGCCAGGACTTCGACAGGTGACATTTTACAACCGAGCAATGTTTTCCTCCTAAAACAGGGAATCAGGGCAGCATGATGGGACTCCTACCACTGTCTCAGGGACCTCGGGACATCACGAGCATCAAAATCTATCCGTTTCACACCAGCTTCCAGAAGGTCCTGAAACATTCCTTTCAGTTTGACAGTCGGGATTCTCTCGCCAAATCCAGTGAAGTCTAAATCCCTGACCAAGTATCACGTCACCACAAAGCACAAGATGAACAGGTGCCCTGCCCTTAGCCCTGGTCTAAATACATAAACCACTATTTGTACAAGACTGTTCTGGAGGCGAAATCTCAGCGGAAACCAGAAACCGTGAAACTTCATCCTCCCCGGTCTGGATCTGAACGTGAAGGCTGCTGACCAAGGTCTCAGAACACACATCTCTGGCGTAGGACGTGCACTTGTAACTCACAGCCCCACTCAGAACTACGGACCACAGACTACCAGGACTTGTGGGTCACTTACCAGCCACAAAGATCACACGACGATTAAGCCACAGAACCGTCTTCCTGGGAGTGCCTCTCGCACTGGGAAGCAAGCCCGAGTGTCGGTGCTGTGCAGGGAGCTCCCCCATCGACCAGGACGGCGCTCCGATCTCTGGCCCCCCGGGAATACTCCGTTTCTGCGCACACGCCGTCTTGGGCCCATCTCAGGGGTCCCCACTTGGGAAGCACCCCTTTCCCTGAGGGACCCATCGCTCTGTTCCTGGCCCCACAGCACCCAGGTCCACACTCGCCTGGTAACACCTGGATGCCCTGGTCTTCCTAAGTGGGCTCCCAGAGCCGACGCAGTGCTTCCCACTGGGAAGTTTCAGGAAGGGAGAACTGGTCTGTTTTCTCTCTGCCTTGCAGACCCCAAGCAGTCTCTTCCCGGTGAATTCCGTGAGGGAGGGCCTGCCATCGCGGCCCAGACGACGGACGAGGAAGAACTGGCACCAGCTCGCAAACTCCACCCGCAGGGGCCTCGTTTAGACGCCGGCAGGCCCCCCTCCGCCTCCAGAAGTGCCGCAGGAACCCCCCCTGCAGCCCCCACGCCCCGACTTCTCTTCGGGACTCGACTTCTCCGTAACGAAGAGGAGTGTCCCACCACTCAAGATCCTGCCATCGCCCTCCCTAGACCAAGAAAAGCCAAAACCCCTCTGAAAGAGCAATGTCTCTCCACTTTCAGAAACCAGACCCATCCCAAATCAGAGCAGACCCCCGCGCCAAGCTGCGGGAGCGCTGGCTCACCCCCGGTTTCAGACGCCGCTCCACGGCTCGCGTCCACGTCGGAGCCTCACCGGCGAGAGCCCAGGTGGGGTCGACGGAGGGGTTTTCAGCAACAATCTGACAGCCCCAGGACACCCCAACAAGACCCCAAGACGTATGTTCCTGTATTCACGACGTGCCCGATCTGTGCACGCACACGCCAGCCCCGCACCGAGAAGTAACGCTGACAGGTTCGCCGTATGAGCCCTGAGTCACGCCCAACACGGGGCGGAGCGCAGAGCGGCCCGACAGCACCCTATTGCCCAGGGAAAGGGTGCTCGGTGTGGTATTTAAGGCTCTAGAACATCTTCCCTCCTGGTCCTCATTCCAGAAGGCCTTGAAGACAGACTCGACCCGGATCCATAAGACAACTCAAGCACACGCAGGACTCCAGATGGAAGCCGGAAGGCGAGGGCACCTCTAGCCCTTGGAAAGCACTTACTAGCGCGTCGGGCTCACACAAAACCCGGCTCGGACCACGGCAAGGACATGGCCGCCGCAGTCCCTGAGCCGGAGCTCACGCACCGACCCCCTTCAGGTTTCCAGGCAGGCGTGGCGAGGGCTGTTCACAGCCATGCGCGTCCACGAACCCCCGACGTGGTGTCCACTTTCCTGAATTGCACCTCTCACCACCACCCCCCGGGGACGGGGTCCAGAGGCCGACCCCGCCAACGGACGGAGACCCCAGTCCCAGGTTCCCCCTGAAATGCACACACGCTCACCACCAAGTCTGACGGAGACCCCCCCGCCTCCGGCCACCTGAAACAGAAGCCCCCACACACGAAGCTCGGCTCGCAAACACATCAGCACCTGCATTCAGTTCTCGTCACTCAGGACGGACGTTCTGGAGCTAAAGCTCCCTCAGGCCTGCTGCCCTCACTGACACTGCCGCGTGGCTCACCGCACAGGAGACGCCGTCTGAAGACAGAACCATTTCAGGAGATGGCCGTTCCGTGCACGATCGGCGCACTCCTTACCCCGACACACAGCACCGGGTTTATTCCGAGTAGCACTAAGCTGCTTCGCTCAAATGCTGACTGTGTTCCAACCGGAACACCCTGGCCTGCAGGCGTAACCCTCACCGCTCCTCAGCACCCTCACCACATAAACAGAACATCCCACCAGAAGAGGAAAAGGTAAGAACACACTCAGCTCTGACTCACTGTTCTAAATCCAATGTGAAATAGCCAAAAATATCAAGAGACGACTACGATTACAATACATTCAACCATCTCCACCTAAATTCAAGTCCCTGTAAAGCACTGTGACCTTTTCTCTCATTGTACAAACTTTCCAAAGTGAGCTCTAGAATTAACAAGAGGACAATTTTTTCCACCTCTGGAATCAAGATGAATTTGGCAGAAGGCTGTTCCCTCGGCTGTAAGGAGCTGTCTTCTGCAAAGAATCCGAGAAGGCGGGACCCACGCCCTTATTCCCCGCAGGCAGCACCGCTCAGAGGCCTGCAAACAGCGGGCAGGGTTCTGTAACAAAGCGGATCCTCAAGTGCAGATGGAGGTAGTTTCCGGAAGGACTTACAGCCTCCGTGCTGTCTCTTAAAAACGAGTTCATACAATGTAATAATTAACTCAAAAACTGTGTAAGTCATCCTTTTATCTTTGAAGAAAAAAAAAAGGATAATTTCCCCCCCAATGGTTTTCCTTTCTTTCAAATGATTCTGTTTAATCTAAAGCGGAGACTATTTAACAGGATACTCTCGTGTCCCTTGGCTTTTTTAACCGAAGGACAGTGACGATACAGCGCTCTGTCCGTTTCAGGGGGACAATACACTGATTCGACCCTTCTACACATTTCTCGGTGCTCCTCAGGGTCCGTGTGCCCTTGGTCCCCTTCACCTGTTTACCCCCCCCCCACATCCCTCCCGTGACCATCAGGGCGTTCTCTAGAGTTGCGAGTCTCAGGTTTTCTGGGGGGTTTTGTCTTTATTTCTTACCCTCCACAGATAAGTGAAATCACACAGTATTTCCCTCTCTCTCCGACTTCACTACAGTTACACTCTCTAGGTCCATGTGCTGCAAACGACGAGATCTCATTTTCACGTCTGGTATCCATTGTATATGTGCCCAGCTTGTTTATCCGTCCATTAGACAACGGACTGGGCTCCTTCCATATCTGGGCTACTGTAAATAGTGCAGCTGTAAACACGGCTGCAGCGCTCTTTCCCAGAGTTTTTGTTTTCTTTGGATGAATATTCAGTAGGGGAACTGCTGGGTCACAGGGTAATCCTAGTTTGAACTTTCGGGGGAGCCTCCACACGGCTGTCCACAGCGGCTGCCCCAGTCTCCTGCCCACCGTCAGTGCTTGCGCGTTCCTGTTCTCCGCATCCTCGCCAACACCTGCCGTTTCTGTGTCGTGGATCTTGGCCGTTCTGACAGCTGTGAGGTGCTATCTCACCGAGGTCTTGACTTGTATTTCCCTGTTGAGGAGTGATGTCCAGCACGTTTCCTGCGTCTGCTGGCCATCTGGATGTCTTTGGGAAAGTGTCTGTTCGTGACTTCTGCCCATTTTTAATTGACTTTAAGTGTTGGGCTGTGGGTATCTAGCTTGAGCTAATATTAAAGTGGCCAATATTTCCCAAAGAGAACCGATGACAAATAAAATAAAATAAATGTAACAAAAATAAAACTAAAGGCAGAACTGGTTGACGTGCACACAGAAGGGACAACAGGCCCCAAGACCAGAATTCTTTTCTTCTCAAGAACAGGCGTCAAGTCCCCGGGTGCCACCTATTTTTGGAAACCTGTTGCCAGAACTCTTGAGGCGTTTCCAGGCACTCCTCCCTTCCAAGGTGAACCAGGCCTGCCTATCCTCTGGGTCCCACGTGGTCTTTGTCTAAGAATCACATCCTTAGAATACACTTCCTACCAACAGCCCTCTCGCCAACAATTTCTAAAACTCTCCCTCATGAAGCCTTCCTGGATTTATCCATCGAAAATCTGAACTTCCCTTCATTCACTTACTCTGGGCAATAAAACACCTCACGCTTTCTATTTAACTGAAAGGTGAAAAGCAGCCCAGTGAAGCCAGGGACCTGCTCACTCATGACTGACCCCGCCTCCCAGAACAAGGCCCGACATTCCACAGTGATTAGCTGAATGAACATCACCAGTATTTTGTGCAGAGGCTGAAAACGATGTGACTTCAGAGCCCTGGATCTGGATCGACGGGTCAGGGTGCCCAGGGGCCCCGGTGTGCACTGCGGCCATTCACAAGTGGCGTCCAAATCCTGTCCAAATGGGGCTTCTCAGGGCTTTCCAGACACAGTTGCCTTGGTTATTATTTTGGTTTCTTCTGTTTTTTAAGGAATCTTTTACATCAATTACCACCAAGAACGAACCCATTCACCTCCTTTTCACAAACAAAATGTCAAATACATCAGCTAAAAGATGGTGGCAAATCGAGGCGCCTGGGCGGCCCAGTCGGTGTCAGACTTGGGCTCAGGTCATGAGCTCACAGCCAACCGCTTGCAGCCTGGAGCCGCTTCAGACTCTGTGTCTCCCTCCCTCTGCCCCTCCCCCACTCACGCTCGCTCGCGCTCTCTCAAATAAACATTAAAAAAAGTTTAAGATGGTGACAAATGACGTGTGAAGGTATTTTTAAATCCCGTACATTGAGCTTAGCTCGATCTTTAAATGAGGATAGAAAGTTGGGAAGAAGTCACCCAAGGATAGGCCTTCGGTTACTGCAGAGCCTGAAGCCTCCCGGAGAGAGTCGAGTATGGGGAGACCGCAAGGCAAGTCGTTTCTCTGAGGTTTAATTTCAAAGCAGCAGAGGCGCCTAGAAGAGCTCCGCCATCTGTACTCCCCAGAGAAGGCTGTGACAGGAGCGTGACGGGCACCAGGGCAGCAGCCTTCAAAGCCGTAGTGTTCTCGTCCCGGCGATCCAGAGAAAACTCCACACGTGCTCGACAGGAAGGATCCTTCACACGCAGCTGCTCACCGCCTTAAACCTGCGCAGAACCTCAGGAAACTAGACCGGCGCTCAAGTTCCGCAGAGCCCAGCGTGAGCACCTTCAAAGTCAGGGACGGTCAGCTTTCACAGGACACCCGGTGTTTTGTTCTTTAAAGCACTTGCCTCTTTGGTTTCATCCTCCCTCGAATAAACAGAATTTTAAGTGACTAATGACCATCCTCAGCAGGCGGGTGTTTGCTGTGCTATGTTTCAGCCCCACGCTTTCCCCTGGTCTTACTTTAAACCAGCGCCCCACGCCCGTGCAAGGGTGGCGCCGGACAGACAGCTGCGGTTCGGACGGCCGGCGGCAAGGCTGCGTGCGGCTCCTCTGCAGGAGGAGTCATTTCCTGTCGGACACAGGCAGCCGCTGTGCAGGAAACAGAACAAACGGACCGTACGACTTCTAATTCCATTCCAGAACCTTGAGAACAGGTGTGCAGAAATCTAAGCGCACCTGCTCCCTGCAAGTCAGCGAGAGTGGGGTCCGGATGGGGATCGAGTCTCCGTAGCTCATTCGATCGGCACAGGCTCCGCACCCCTCCCACAGCCGGGGACTCTGTGGTGTGGGCCCTGGGGTGGTCCTCAGGCTCAGAGGCGGTGACTGATGGGCACCAGCGGATCCCCAGAAGCTAATGAACAGAAACCAGACGCTTCAGCACTTCCCGGGCGAGGCCTGCTCAGGCTGAGCCGGGAACGGAGGCCCCGCTGCCCAGCACCCCGTCCCCGACGGCCCGGGCCTCGGCGTGGGACCTGTCTGGCGACTGCTGTGACTGGAGCTCGCCCAACAAGTCAAGTCACGAAGGGATTCACGCAGAGGCACATCGCTGGCCCCCAGCAGGCCCCAGGCTGCAGGCCCGCACCGGCACTCTCCACCCCGGGTAAGAGATGCAACGCCAGCAGATGACGTCGGAGGGCTTCTGTCACCGCCACGCTCACCTCCTCTCCTGGCAAGGCCCCCGCCAGCCGACCTCCCCTCTGCCTCTGTGACCTGCGCAGGACGGCGCTGTTTCTGTCACACACCAAGGCGACACTCAAACTTCCCTCGGCCTCCGTATCCACTCTGAGAATTCCAGTCCAGCGGGTAAAATAAAGTGCTGCTGCTGCTTCTATAAATAAGCCGCACCCCCGGGCATCCGAGCAAGACCTGAGCGTCCGGAATGTGCCCGCGGGCGGGGAGGGCGGCGCAGCTGCGGCCACACAGCGGGCCAAGGCATCCCCCTCGGAGGCCGTCAAGGACCGAACACGGGTCCCGCTGGCCTCTGGAGTGAGCACACGGCAACTCCGCCCCCCACCCTGATGGCCGCTTCCTTTCCTTGTATTCACTACTGCTGTTCCTAATCCGTGATCATTGCGACGGGAACTTAACAGCGGGGACTCAGCACGCGCACGATCTGCTGCTGGATTTCAAGGCCACACAGTCCTGGCAAAAGTGGACTTGATACCCGAACTGTGCCTGGAAACGGGGTCCACCAGGCTTCTCTTGTGGCTGGACGTGGCCACTGCAGCCAGTCCTTCAGACCCAGAGCCTCCCGAGCAGAGAGGCCCCAGGTCACCCTGTGCAGCCCAAACGTGTTCCCCACTCTGGGCCCCCGCCCTGCCTCCCTCCAACCGGAGACTCAGGGACACTGTTTTTCCATGGAGGCCAGGCGGCCTGGGTCACCACACCAGTGCCTGCGCTGCCACCAAGTCTGCGGCGCAGAGGACCAGGAGAGCCAGCTCGCCAGGACCTCTCGTTTCCGGCCAGCCGCAGGGCAACCTTGGTTTGCCGCATAACGCCTTCTGGAAACGCTGGCCATCCAAAGCGAATTTCCAGGCCCACCTCAGCTGTGACCATGTGACGGCGGGCATCACGTGCGAGGCGTCGCCAGGCCCAGCTCAGCTGTGACCGTGTGACGGCGGGCATCACGTGCGAGGCGTCGCCAGGCCCAGCTCAGCTGTGACCGTGTGACGGCGGGCATCACGTGCGAGGCGTCGCCAGGCCCAGCTCAGCTGTGACCATGTGACAGCGGGCATCACGTGCGAGGCGTCGCTGGCTTCCGAGCGGGGTCGCTCATCCTGCAGAACACTCGCAGGGCAGGCCGCTCGCAGTCCCAGGTTTCACCACTTCTGAGGTCGAAGGAGCAACTGCAGGCTTGTGCCGTGCCAGTAATGCGGACAAGGGCGTGCTCGGCCCGGAATCAAAGCAGGGCTCCGCCTGTGTTCACGATGCAGGTCAATGCAACACCGCGCGGTATAGATGGCGGGGGCTGGGGCTTCCCGTCAAACTCCTACTGACGACGCCCCGGGATGGGCCCCAACCTGAGACCAACCAACACAAAATGCTACGAGCCGCTCCTGGGAGAAGAGAGGCTGTCCAGACCCGCATGTGCCCGGAGCAGCAGACGCAGGGCTGCGGCGTCCGCCGCCCCGCCCACAAAGCCCGCCGGGCGCCCCCAGCCCTTCTCTGCAGGTGTCATTACTAAGACGGCCTGACGTGATGGAGACAACCCACATCTGCTGTCTAAACAGACGCCGACGGGCACACGGGGCTGCGGAGCTCCTGAAACGTAGCGAGTGTGACTGACGGACTGAGCTTCCAACTAATATGCTTCTTTCACAGATGTATTCAGTTCACGCGACTAAACTTAAGGCAGCCACGGCCACTGGCCACCACAGAGGACAGCCCCTCGGAGAGACCGTGTGGGAGGAGGTTGATGCCCAGAAGCTCAGCTGGCTCTGCCACGCGGCTCACCCCTCGTCACCACGAAGGAGACAGGTGACAGCAGGTGTGCTGGAGGAAGCGGCCCGGAGTCCGAGCACCCAGCACTGAATGCCAGCCCTCACCATGCAGGCGACCACTGTCTCCATGTCCTGGCGGGACAGGAGGACGGAGCCTGCCCGCCACACACTCCCAGTTGTCACCCTTTGCAAACCAGGCAACTACCGCCCCAGACTGTCACAAAGGAAGCAGTTTCCCATGCTCCTCAATGAGACGGCAGTGGAAGTTTCTCTGTGAAGCAGTGTGGGTTCTGCGCAGCCCCCGGTGGGCTCCAGCAGGCGGCTCTTTCTGCCAAAATCCGTGCGACAAAAATAGAAACCTTGTGTGCATCACTTGCTTTTCCCTTTGAGGAGAAGTCATTTGCGCAGCTGCTAAAAGAGAGACCAGCTTCCATCCCTGCAGGCCGGAGGACATGCAGCCGCCCGGGCGGGCATCCGGGACCGGCGGCGGCAGCAAGGTCCCTTGCAGTGGCTCCCGTGCAGTGGCGGGAGAGGCGGGCTGCCCACGCCCACGGCCACCCACTGCTGCTGAAAATCCCTTTCTGCCCTTCCCACTGCGGTTGAGGTGTCCTGAGCCTCAGATTACACTCATCCTCAAAGCAGCAGGAATGTACTCACCTCACCTGGTCCCCGAGGGCTGAGGGCTGAGATGCTATCAGGAGATCAAATGCCACCGCTTCTCTGTTCCTCAACCAGCTTGCCGTGCCTGCAGGGCGCTGCCTGGATTCCGGATTCCACAGTCCACAGTCGGGTTTCACCCCCACGGGGGAGGCTCAGGGAGAGACACGGTGGGTGGAACTCTTCACCTGCAGCTCCCGGTCCCCCGTCGTCCCGCCCGGACCAGGACAGCAGAGAAACAGCTGGGCTCCCGGCGCCCCACCATCCAGTCTAACCCTGAATCACACACCTTCGTGGGGGAAAAAATCAGTTCTTCTCACTGAGCTCCAAGACAAGCACAAAATTTCTAGCAGTTTCATCAATTAGATTTTCAAGCAGCAGTTGTGATCTGAACTACAATCTGATGCAAAATTTACAAGTCACTGGGCTGCAACAATAGCTCCTATTTACATTACAGATAAACACAGAGGAAAGCGCCAACCAATCTGTAGCGGTGTTGGAGGGATGGCTTCATAAACAAACCAACTATTCAATCAATGAGCATCTTCAGTCAAATGCAAATTAATTTGTTTCCTTTATGAAATATTCTTTATTTTCCAGTATGAATTTTAGTGTTAGGGAAAACTCAAATGTATGTTTGTCCTGAGTAGGCCTGTGCCCGACTGCTCGGACGGGAGCCTCCTATGGGAGGCCAGCCCCACACTGGGCCAGAGCACAGGCCAGAGGAAAGAAAGAAACTCCCTGGACCTCTGTCTCCCCACCGAGGCAGGTGCCTCTCAGGGTCACCGCTGGATGGGCGCGACCCTGCCCGTGTCTGCCAGAGAGCGACATCCCGCTAACGGAGTTCCCTCCCATGGGACAGCGATGCACCACGGGGACCGAGAATCACATCCCTACTTCCTCAAAACACTCAGGTTGGGCGCGTGGCTAGTTCAGTTGGTTAAACATCAGACTTGGCTCAGGTCATGATCTCACGGTTGGTGAGTTCAAGCCTCGTGTCAGGCTCAGAGTCCGGATCCTACTTCAGATTCCATCTCCCTCTCTCTCTGCCCCTCCCCCACTCATTCTCTCCTCTCTCTCTCTCTCTCTCTCTCCCTCCCTCTCTCCTTCTTACTCACACACAACCACACACAAAAGCAAACATTAAAAAAATGCTCAGGCGCAGACCCACACACGCCGTGGGGCTCCCTAGCAACCTGCAGGTTACTTATTCCATGGCTCCGAACACCACACGTGGTTGATAAAACTCGGCCATGGCCTCCGTCCCGCCAGACTGGACTCCATCATCCGCATTCCCTGAAAGGATGGTAATTCATGTATCAAACCCCAAACTGCAGGGTTGGGCGGCAGAGGGCGGGCGAGACAGGGAGACCACGGAGGCTCCAGGAGGAGGCAGGGCCTGAGGGGAAAGGCGCCAGGGCCAGGCCAGAGAGGCCCGGAGACCTCACCCCAGCCAGGAGCCAAGTGCTGAAGCCACAGCCCACACGGGCCTCCCTGGGCGCGGAGACCCTTCTCAGCCCTCTCCAGGGCACTCAGGATGGGCCTGGGGGACAGACTGCCAGTCCCCCAGGAGAACACGGAGGGGAGACCAAACCCCCTCCCCAGCACAGTGCCACCTTCAAGCCACTGGCAGGAGGGCAGCTGCCCTGTGGGCCCCAGAGACACAGGGTGAGACCCAGTGCCAAGAAGAGGCAGAAAACCAGCTCTGTTCCTAGGAAGAGGGGAGGGTCTCCTGCCAGTGACAACAGGAGACTGGCTGCCATGAGAGGGCTAACGTCCCCCAAAAAGCCAGACCAAGGGGCTGAGGACGGGCCAGGCGGGGCTCCCCCTGCCCTGTGCCCAGCAGCCACGGCCTATGGAGAGATTCCCCAGGTTCCGACCTGAGAGTGGATCAGGAGCACTGAGAAAACCTCCAGACCCCCCAGCCCAGGGACAAGGTGGGATCTCAGGAATGGAAGGGGCTGTGAGGACAACAAACCCCAAAGCCCCTCCCACAGCAGGGCCGGTGTGGGAGGGCGGGGCCCTCTCTGCACACACACCCTTCACTTTGTCTCTGCCCTCCTGCGCTGGCCTTCTATCCAGAACATACACCTTAACTACCCTGGGGCTTAAAGAACTTAAAAGAAAAAAATAGAAGACAGCAAAGGAAGCAATAAAAAGCCCCACAACTGAAAAACAAAGCAAAGCACAGAACCAGACACAGAGGACTCAGAAGTCACAGCTGACAGAACGGGACATTTCCGAACTAAAGTCAACGTGTTCAGGGCTCTAACAGGACATGTGGCCAACATGCCTGAATGGACGAGGAACTTCAGCAATGAGGAGGAAACCATGAGGAAGCAAGAAAACGAACCTGTGGCAAGAGATGGAGACCACCTTCAACACGCTCACCAGTGGCCTGAATCCAAGTGAGGGGGAGGCCTGAACACAGACCCAAGTCACCCAACCGAAGCTCAGAGAGAAAGGAGAGCAGGCAGGGGACCAGAGCATCCATGCTGGGATGGCCTCGCCGAACAGGGAAAAGTGGGACACCCACCAAGGACCTGCAAACCTCATGAAAGACATAAAACCACAGGTCCCAGAAGCTCAGAGAAGCTTGAGCAGGAAAACCCAGATCATTTTTGTGGGATTCTCAAAAGAGATTCCCCTCCAATGAAACAGCGGAATTACCCAGAGAGCTCTGTCCAACTATACACATCCTAGATTCCCTTTGCCAAAAGATGCGTGCCATAGCAAATCTGTGCCCTTCAGATATGCTGGATCAGGGGAAACCGGTTAAAAATCATTCAAATCCAAGCACTTTACGATGACAGTTGAGACAAAAAACATATTCAGTGCCTCCATCAAACAGGGGACTTTACAAAGAATTTTTTTTTAATCTGAGAGGACATTCTCTTCCTACAATAATTTTTTAAAAAACGAGTTATCTGTGCCCAAGTCTGGTTTGCAGGGCCTCACTTCAATAAAGCCAGCAAGGAGGTCCACACCGCTAGGGGCTAACGACGGCCTCACAGCTGAGGATCGTCTTAGGGCCATCTAAAGAGCTGTGCACACGTCGGCGCACCGGACCAGACGCAGCCACCCCGGACACACGTGGAGTGCACATGCCTCGTGGAGGCTGCCAAGGCCAAGTTCGTGGCCTCATCAGCAGACGTTCCCAACCCTCAACGTCAGGCCCACGTGGCCGCCTGTTCCCATGTGCGTGCGCCCCCCACGGAGGGACACTTCCAGTGCACGTGAGCCAACTCAGGCAGCCCCTGCTCCCGGAGACCTCAGGTCTCCCTGGCGGCTCCCAGCACTGTTTCTTCTCCAAACAGGAAATCTGCGATTCATCCTTCATCCCCGCTCCACACGGCCAGCGAGCGCGGTGAACACACATTGTGTGCAGCCCTCCTCACAGCCACCAGCGGCTTTCCTTACTGGCACTCCCCCTCCTCACTCCACGGCCATGCCCCCTCCCCTGTCCTCCACACGTGTATAACCTCCCCCACCATCCACACCCCTCCCGGCCACCCCCAAGAGCAAACCCACACGGACACAGCCTCATCACCCAGAGTCTTCCGTCTACGTGAGGCTCGCTCACACGGTGCTCTGCATCCTGGGGGTTTAGACAGATGTGTCCACCATTGTATTATCCCAGCAGCTCCACTGCCCTAAAAATCCCCTGTGCGCCACCACCCACCCTTCCCTCCCCCCAGTTCCTGATTTTTTACCGTCTCCATCATTTTACCTTTGCAAGAATAGCATGCAGCTGGAATCACAGCCTGGAGCCTTTTCACACTGGCGTCTTTCTCTTAGTAACTTAGCACTTAGGATTCCTCCAGGTCTTTTCATGGCTTGACAGCTCATTTCTTTTCATCACTCAATAATGTTCCATGGTCTAGATGTAACAGTTTATTTATCCATCACCAACTAAAGGACATCTCAGTGGTTCCCAAGTTTGGGCAATTAAGATTAAAGCTGGTGGAAATATTCACATGCAAGTTTTTGTGGACCTGAGTCTTCAACTATTTGAATGAATACCAAGGAGTGTGATTGCTGGATTGTGTGCTAAAGGTATGGTTGTTTTCTAAGAATCCACCAGTCTTCCCACGTGGCTCCTCCATTCTGTGTTCCCACCAGCCACTAGAGTTCTTGTTGCTCCACATCCGTATCAGCATTTGCTGTAGTGAGACCCAGACTGTCGTGGGATCGATCGCACCGTTGAAGAAACCCACCTGGCCTGCAAGCACAGCGTGCACTCGATACAAGAAGGGCAGCGCCCTGGCCTGCAGCTCCAGGACAGCAGGGAGCTCGCCCACGTGCACTCAGACCACAGCCACGCCTCTCCTAACATTCCGAGTTGTTTTCAATCCTCAATACTTCATTTGAAAATCCTGCTGTGAGGGATCCCCGGTGGCGCAGTAGGTTAGGCATCCAACTCTTTCTCTAACTTTTATTTATTTTTGAGAGATAAACAGAGCATGAGCAGGGGAGGGGCAGAGAGAAAGAGAGGGAGACACAGAATCTGAAGCGGGCTCCATGCTCTGAGCTGTCAGCACAGAGCTGAACGCTGGGCTCAAACCCACAGACTGTGAGATCATGTCCTGAGCTGAAGTCGTCTGCTTAACCCACTAAGTCGCCCAGGTGCCCCGGTTAGGCATCCAACTCTTGATCTCCGTTCGAGTCATGATTTCACAGTTCAGGAGTTTGAGGCCCACATCGGGTTCTGCACTGACGGTGTGGAGCCTGCTTGGGATTCTGTCTCTCCTCTCTGCCCCTCCCCTGCTTGTTCTCTCTCAAAATAAATAAATCAACTTTAAAAAATTAAAAATAAATAAAATAAAATGCTGCTGGGAAATGCCTGAGTGGTTCAGTCAGTTGGGCATCTGACTCATGATTTCAGCTCGGGCCATGATCCCAGCATTGTGGGACTGAACCCCGTGTCAGGTTCCACGCTGAGATTAAGATCTTCCCTCTCTCCTTATGCCCCTCTCCCCTGCTCACTTGCTCTCTAAAATAAATTTTAAAATAAAATGCCGCTGAAATGTAATTTGTGCATAAAATGCAAAAAATTGACAAGTAAAACAAATGCCTTTAGACTATTTCTGCAATAGTAATGACGACAAAGTTACAAATTTGCCAAATAACAAGATTCTTTGCAGTTTTTTAATTCTCTTCTCAGGCATTCTGGGTACTCAAGTGCTTCATTTACATAAATCACAAGTATCCCTCTGAGGCAGGTTTCTCTGGCGAGAGAATGAAGGGAAAGCCCCGAGCGGAGTTCTGGCGGACCTGAGGCCTCCTCAAAGCAGACGGTCCCTTTGCGGAGGCGAAATCGGAACTCTCGGCCAGGGGCGCGACCTGGTCCGGGTCCCCCGCCAGGCACACGGGGCCCTGGCTGGCGCGGCCGGCCTGCCCACATTCCTCAGATGCCCGCACGCAGCTGCTGCTCACGGTGCAGACTCCCGCCCGTGTTAAAAATACTGCCAGTGGGCGGTCTCTGCCACGGGTCACATGGGTTAGAGCCACAGTGCAGCTGATTGTGGCCATACCCGTAAATTATGTGTATTTATAGCCATGACGACTGAATAACAATCGTTAAGTCATCAGAGGCTCTGTTTGCTTTTTTGCAACTCAGCAAAAAGCCTATCATGTTACAGACTCCAAAACCATGGGAAGAACTCGTGATTGGGGAACCAAGCCTCTGTGGAGACTTATCAGCACTGGAGCCCATCACCCAGCAGTTCCCTGGGCACAAAACTGCTCCGTCTCCGCCCGCCAGGACAAGCCCCCCGACAGGGCTCGCTGGGCACGGAGCCCCCACATGTGCGCAAAGCCGAACGGCAGCCACAGCACGGCCGGAAGCCCGGGCCTTCATCAGTGTGAGCGGACGGTCTTTTTCCACAACTTGAAATCTGAAAGGACAGTGTACGTAAAAAACACATACAACATCACAAGGAATTTCCTTTTTTTCCCTCCAACTCAGAATTCAGTGAGGTCAGGAGGTCATGATCACCTTCATATGGGTCTTCCTCCGTGACATGGAGCAAAATCCGACCTCTGTGACTGCCCACGGGGCTGGGCGGACGCTCCTTCTCCGACGCTGGAAGCCTCTCCCGGCACCGAACCGGAGAAGCGGCTGGTTAGCGGAACGGCTCATCGGCGGCGGACCGAACTCAGAGGCGCGGCGGCGGCCTCGCTTCCGGCACCTGCCCTGGCGCTCGAGTCTCGCGCCGGGAGCTGCGAAGTCCGCGGCCCACCCAGCACCGGTTCCTCTTACACCTCCGGGGGTCGGACTGGTCCGAGTGGCCCTCGGGGCCGCCACGGAGAGCAGTCCCGCCTCTGCAGGCGCCCACCCTCCACCCGTCTTCACAGCCAGCAATTCGGGGCTGCGGGGATCAAGGTCTGGTGCCTCCCAAGTCCCGCCCTCCACCCGCCTCCCCAGCCCTCCCTCCACCTTCACGGAGGGGACCCTCCACCGACCAATCAGGGCCAGCCCATGCCGGTCACCTGACCAGCAACCGCCCTTCCCCTCTGTCACGGGCTCCAGGGGGGGATGCATGCAGAGGCCATCCTCAGTGACAAGGTTCCAGAATGGTTTATGTATGAATAAGCATCACTTCCAGGGCTCTGTCAGAGCACAGGAAGTCCCTTACTTCCTGTGGACCCAGGGCTCAATTCCCCGTCACAGACTGAAACCTCCTGTGGCTGCACACCAACGCTGAGAACAAGGGGGCTGGACGGCTGGGTGCCCCCCGCTCCCTGGCAAGGAGCCAGACCAGGTGCGAGACTATTTGTGTGTATGTGAAAGATCTATCCATCGCCACACCCAAGGGTGCTCACAATGGACACACCTGCCTGACAGCCACATTCGGCCCAACTGCAACCTCTCCTGGCAAAAAACCCCGGCACTGAGCAGACACCCTCTGACGGGTCATGAGCTCGACAGGCCATGGGGGACTTTGGTAATGAGGATGACGTCACGTGCGTGGCCCAGGGGTGGACGGGCAGCCTGCAGCCCCTGGGCCCCAGCTCCCCCAGAACCACGGGGCCAGGAGCTGCACCATGACACGCGGGGACGGCCAGAGCAGGCCTGGTACATGCACACTCACGCCCCCAACCCCGAGACCCAACCAAGCAACCACCGGGGGACCACGGGCTCACCCCAGCCTGGGCTCTATGCAGAGGAGGACATGGGGTTAAAGACTGCAGTTTCAGCAGACCACCTGCTCAGAGAGGGGCTCGCTGTTTAAACGCTAAGATGGCTGAGTGACACCACACACACACAACTGAAAACACCCTGTGGCCCCATGCCCGTGATACCGGATACGTGTGCCTGCGTGGCCGGGGTGAGGCATGCTAGAACGTTCTAACTCCAAACTACGTTCCCATACCTTGGACCACCAGGGCCACGCACAGCTGAGACCCATGTACACAGGGCTGGGACACCGCTCGGCCGGGCCGACGACTTTGTTGTTTCTAACACCAAACTTGTCACGCGTGGGCTTCTTCCCCATCTGCCTTACGGGAGCATTCCCTGCTCTTTCAGCCGAAGGGATGCTTCAACCATGAATCTGCAGAAGTAGCTTCTAAGTGCGCTCGGTCACTCAATACCTCATGAGAAAGGCAAACAGGTGCGTGGAGAAGAGGCCGTCTTCTCCTGCACAGCTACCCCACGCTGAACTTCTAAACAACAGCACCGACGAAGGTCTCCACTTCCAAAACCTACGAGCAGGGTCCTCTGGGCGGACACGCGGCGGTGGGGCTACACCATCGCTAGACTTGAAGGAAAGACCATGTGGCTAAGCTTGGGCTCCAGACTTAGATTAACCGAAGCATGGATAAAAACCATGTATGAACATCTCTCTAAAGCGAATGGATACCTGGAAGTGAGGGGTAGGGTGGGGAAAGACCGAAAACAGTAATCTCAACAAGACAGGCAAAATGGCCTGTTATGTTTTTCTCTGTTATGACGGGTCTCATCTGACAAAACTGAATTTAGTCACTTTACTACTTTTGATTGTTTTGAAGCAGAGTAGAAAGCATCAATTACATCACACGATAAAATCCTGAACCTCTCAAAACAATTCTAATTTACTTGAGTTTTTAAATAAATGTCTTTCTCTGGACCCTTTGTTTATTCACTGGTTTCCCAATCAACAGGGACCAGCCCATCTAACGGCTGAATTATTTGGTCCTTTTGGCAAACTATACTAGACTGTTTGGTTTGGCTTTTCCCACTGGAGATGCAGGTGAACATTCTCGTAGTTGCAGTTCTGAAGAGACCCACGTCCCTGGAGAGGAAGAACCAAAACCTTCAAGAGGCTCGTGTTCCGTTCCAGGGAGACTGGGAGAGACACGAGCCTGAGGGCCACCAGTGGACTCAGGCCCAGAGCGTGACCATCCTGACGGAGCAGGAACGGTTTATGAAACGACACCCACGCACACACGCCTCATGTGGATGCACAGGGAGGGGTGGGGGGAGCAGGGACAGGACGGGCGGGCCGCGAGCCCAATACGCGCCCCCGCCCCAGCCCCACGAGGGGGCAGGTCAGTCCACCAGGGCAATGCAGAGCAGACAGCACCTCTGGTCACTGACACCAGCATTTATTGAGAAATCACTGACTGGGAGCTAGATCTGATGCCGGGACAAAGACAGGGAGGTAGACCTTGAGCAGCTAAAATGTCCTCAACTTAAATTCCAGATTGCAAATTTTCTAAAAGTGCTTAAGATCCTTACCCAACATCAACCCAAGGATCACACCATTTAGATTCTGTATTCTAATTCTCAACTGCAAAGCATCAAGGCAGAGCAGGTAATTTTCCATTCTGAACACCGGACAGAGGAAAGGCTTCAGCAAGAATGGCGTGTAGGACCACACAAGGGGTCCCCAGAGCGTCAGATCGGACAAAGCTCAAGTACGGGAAGAGTTAAAACAACCCAAGAGAAACGACAGTAGACATCAAGAGATGAGCATGTAGGCATCGGACAAGGGGGGTGTCGTGGCTGCAGCAGGCAGGGAGACTGAGGGGCAGGGGACAGGAGACACGGCCACAGAAGCAGGACGCCAGGAAAGCAAGAGCCCCTAGTCAGGAGCCTCTCCAGGCAGCCGACATCCCCTCCGAGGGGAAGAAAGCGCGAGTAAATAGCGTGAGCCCCACACTTCGTTTCTGTGGTAAACGTGCTTCATTAGGTTATATGCTCTCAACGTGCCTACAACGGCAAGAGGATATTCCAGGAAAAAGTCCAGCAGACCAAGCCAAACGGTTGTGCTCAAGTCCTACTCTGCTACTGGCCCCGTCATGCACGTGCGTGTGCACCGAGTTCCACGCGTGTAAGCAAGGCCCCTCTCCGCACACGCCCAGCCTCCCTCGGGACTTCCTACCTCGTCTGCACGCACACCTCTAACCGGCCCGGGAGCACGGCCCGTCAGCCACAGGGTCAGCAAACAGATGGAAGTATCTGTATCATCATGAATCGGAAGACTGAAAAGGGCTCAGAGCCACATCCGAACTTTCCCTGCACGCCTGTCACCACATCGCAAAGGGAACGCTGGGAACTAAGGCGGGGTGTTGAGCACGAAACAGGAACGGGCCTGCTTCCTGCTGCCAGCCGGCCTCTTAGACCCTCTCGGCCACGGTGCCCAGACTCGGCCCCAGGAACCGGTGCCAGCGGTTTAAACCAGAGCGTCCGACTCCAGCCTCTCCGGGGGACAGCGGGCTGTCGCTGGTCGGCTGTAATTTGGGGGTGCCCGAGACACACAAACTCACAAGATGGTTTTTCCAGCTTTGAGATGGACTTGACCAAACGCCGTGGAAGCTGCAGGTGCCCAATATGATGACCTGACGCGTGTGTGTGTGTGTGTGTGTGTAACAAAACGACCACCATGCCTCCCTCACCTCACACAGGTGCCTTCAGTGCGTGTGCGGTCTCAGCACTGAATACACGCCAAGCAGCCCCCGTGTACGTAGGGCGGTGTCCCAGACCAGCCACCAGGTGCACACGGACCCGGAGCTGCCTCATCTCCCACCTGGAAAGGTACGCCCTTCACCCAGCCTCTCCCCGTTTCCCCAGCCTGGCAGCCGCCGTTGTGCACGGTTTCTGCTCAGTCTCAGACGGACTGAGGGGTGCACATGGGTTCACACGAGGATCTGTCTCCACAGCTGATGTCACTCAGCGTCTGTCTTCCGTGCTCAGCCGTGTCGCTACAAATGGCGGGACTCCCTTCTCTTTACGGCTCCTGTGCTCGTCTGCGCGTGTGCAGCGCGCTCTCCGCCCCCTCGATGGGTCACCGTCAATGCCGCAGTAGCAGGGCAGCTGCCCCCTCAAGAGACTACCTTCCTCTGAACACACACTCACAAGTAGGCCAGCTGGATCGTGCGAGGAAGCACCACACCATTTCCAGAGCGGCTGCGCCGATTTACCTTCCCACCGACGGTGCACGAGGTATCGCCTTCTCCGCCGTCCTCACCGACACTGGTTTATTTCTCATCTTGTTGACAGCTGGCCCCTCCACCTGTTAAAACGGCTACCGTCTCACTGTGACTTGATTTCCTAACGAGGGAGGCCGAGCACTTCCCGGTGACTGCTGGCCAGCTGTACCTCTTCTTTGGAAAGACGCTTATTCAGATCCTCTGCCCACATTTAATGGGGTCCTTGTGATTTTTTTTTTGCCATGATTTATGAGTTTGTTACATCTACAAAAGTGTTTAAATCTGTTGCCGATCAAATAACACCCAGGACCAATCCAAGTCTGAAGCGGGATACCGGGCGGCCCGCAGGAGCACCGGACAGAGCCGCCCAGGAGCGGGCAAATGTCTCCGAGCACTTGCGGACATCACCGGGTTCCTCCCGCGACAGTTGGCGAAGTTCGTCCGGATGAGGAAACCGCTCAAAGCCAACACAGTCTTCCTCATTAAACCCTTAAAACGCCCTCAGTTCCTTCCGTCCGAATCTCCAGTGCAGCGCCCACCGCATGGCAGATGTTATTTAAGTCTGTTCGTCTGGCTGGACGGGTCTGGGCCCCAAGCCCCGCGCATGCGGCCGCCGGAGCCCGGCCGTCGCTCACAGGTCTCTACCTGCCTGGGCCCGGGCGCTGGCTGCCCCGCGTGCCCGGCCACACGGCGCTCTCCGACTCAGGAGCAATCCCCGTGTGTGCACAGAGCACCCACACCACACACGCTCCCGCGCTCGGGGGTCTGCACCCGGCGGGCCCGCCTCCCGGCAGCAGTCCTCAGACCCCAGCCAGCTCAGGACCCAGAGAACCCCGGTGCCACGGCCGGGCTTCCCTGGCACCTCTGGCTGGGAGGGCTGGGCTGGGCGAGTGGCATGTGTTCCCGACACCCTCTCCGGTCAAGAAAGGGAGACCCAGGCTTCCGTCAGCTCAGTCCCTGCGCGGCCCCAGCCTGACTCGGCCCAGCTCGCACTATGCGAGGATGCCCCCCGCCCCCCCCCAGAGTCTCAGCAAACTCGCTCTGTCTACTTGGTCTAAAACAGTCATGTTCATGGCTCAGGTTTGTCACATGGTCTGCAGCCATTCAGAAAGACCTTTCATGAGCACACTTCTCAACACAAATTTGACAGGATTACTAGAAAAAACAGCTGATAAAGCTGATAAGAAACAAGTGATAAAACTATTTAAGAACACAGAAGTATTAGTTTAAAATATAGACGGGGGAGGGGGGGGCGGCCTGGGTGGGTGGCTCAGTCAGTTGGGCATCTGACTTTGGCTCAGGTCATGATCCCACAGTCCATGGGTTCAAGCCTCATGTCGGGCTCTGTGATAACAGCTCAGAGCCTGCAGCCTGCTCCAGATTTTGTCTGTCTGTCTCTCTCTCTCTTCTCTGCCCCTCCCCCACTCACTCTGCCTCTCTCAAAATAAAAGACATAAAAAATTTAATAAAAAACAAAATACAGGTAGATGGAGGGGTTGAGGAGGTGGATGGATGCACAGAGGAACCCTGAAAAAAAACCTACAAGAATACACACTATCCTACTAGTAACAGTTATTTCCAGCGGTGGCATCACTTGTGGGTCTTGCCAAAATAATTTTCAAGTAACACTGCTTGGTAATAGCTTCTCCTTTGTTTGAGGGTATTGGGGGACAGCGAGCCTCCGTGGAGCTCCTTCAGAACACCGACCCTCCTGGTCACCTTCCGCGGGCGGCAAGGGGACGGCCCGGCCTTGGGGCCCGCAAAGCCGCCGCACCTTCACCCCCGACAGGAGCAGTGCCGCAGGCGCGTGCCAGCGACCCCGAGCAGGTGGAACTGTCAGCGCAGTGTCCTCCCGGCAGCCCCGAAGCCCTGACCGGACGTGACGACAGATCCGGCCTCGGCCAGTCCGTGCGTGCCGCACTCCGCAGGCAGAGAGCCGCCGTGCCAGGGGAACACAACTGCAGTTGCAGGGGTGCCAGGACGGCCACAGGGCCCCGAAGACGCCAGGCATCGCCCGCTCCCGCTGCCCCTCTGGCCCGCACCCCGGCGGCGCCCACCCCAGTTTCCGCGAGCAGAGCCACAGAGGCCAGAGCCGCTCCCTCCTCCGGGCAGACACCAGGACGGCCGCCCGCATCTTCCATCGGGTTCCCAAGGCCAACTACGGAAAGTAAAGTCCGCGAGGCTCCATCACGGCCATTCCAGCCACGGTGTGTGCTACGATCAGAAAACCGCCGGGCTGCAAGGCGGACAGACCCTCCAGCACGGCCGCGAGGACTCCCTGGCGAGCACGCGGGCGGCCTGGGGCAGGGGGACACAAGTCCCAGGACGATGTCCGACAGGCTCGCTCGCTCGGAGGAAAAAGCGCGTGAGACGTCAGCGCATCTGAAAGCGGGCTTTCAGGCCTTTCAGGAGAGGAAACGAGGCCCAGAGGCCCTCGGGGTGGCGGTGCCCAGGCCTCCAGCCTCAGCTGCCCGCTCCGGAGCCGGCTTCGGAAGGCTGGGCCAGCGCGAGGGGCAGGAGGGAAGGTTTGGGGGAGAAGAGGAAGAGAAAAAAGGACTCCTGGATTTGCCAAAGGCCTTGGGCCACGCCCGCCGCGCACAGGAGGCCCGCTGCCATCTCCATTAGGGTGACGCACTCGGCGGCTCTCACATCCAAGTAAATACAAACACTACCTTTTAAAACTGCACGGAATCTCTGATTACTTACAGATGGGAAGCAGTTGCCCAAAATCCCTAAAAATTTTAAGAAAATTAACGTGAAATTGTATATAATATATTTTTAAGCAACAACCCATCAGTTTAAGGCAATTAAATATTGGAGGATATTGCATCAGATGGTAATGGAATAAAGCAAGAAGGTTTACCACTGAATTTCCCTGGAAAGGGGCCAGCGAGATTTTAAGTGATGTGTCAAAAGACATTTTCATAGCCTGGAAAACTAGAATAATTGCATCTAAATGAAATGACAAATCACTTCATTCATTCCAAAATAAGAAACTACTTAAAAATTACCTTCACCAAAAAAAGCAAGCCAGTAAGCTACAAATAGAGGAAAAACCACCTACAAATATGGTGCCACTATTTCCACAAGATTCTCTTTGCCAAATCTCAATCACGTCACATTTATCAAGCGCTTATGTGCCAGGTATTTTCAGCACACAGCATGTGGTCTTCATGACCACATTCTGACCAAGCTACAATCATGATCTCCATTTTACAGATGACAAAGGAGAGGCGAGGCATAGCCCAGGGTCCTGCCAAGGTCACGACACTGGTGACAGCCCTGCAGGGCCCCTGAGCATCACCGCAGACTGCACCTGGACCCCCTGTGTGCACCTGCGGCAGCGACCATACCCGGGCTGGGGGGGAGGGGGGGGGCAGGGACAGCACAGCCATCCGGCCGGCACACCTGGGAATGTGGCGGGGACAGCGCCCTCCTCCTGCTCGCTCACGTCTGCGTTTCCTCTCTCCTTCCAGCGCCCTCCGCCTTCTTCCCGTCCTTTTTACCACAGGTCATCAAACAACTCCACTAGTTTAAAGAGGGTCAGCGCTGCCCCTGGAGAGACTCCGTCTGCCTCTTCAGGTCAGGATGCCAGAGCTGAGAAGGCGCCCCAGCGGACAAGAGCAGAGACTATCCAGGTGACCCGCACGCCTGAGGAGCTGAGCCCACAAAGGACAAAACCACCAGACGGTGTGTCAGGACCAAAGCCCCGCCTCTGTTTGTCACCAGAATCCCCCACTTGTCTCGTTCCCAAGCAAATCCGTTGATTTTACCCCTACTGACCGTTCACATCTACTCCCCAGCCACAGATGCCACTCCTCTGCAGATTACTCATAAGAAAGCAGATGGACAGTCCCCTCTATTACAGGAAAACCTCAGGTCCCTCCTTCTGGCTCTGCACAATCCCCCCCCACCCCGTCATTAAAGTGAGATCCAATCACGTCTCACGGTGACAGTTCTCACAGTTCTAAGGGAACATCTGACAAGGGTCTGTCTGTCTGCCTTGTGGGATGGGGAAAGGTCCAGAAGGGAGTGGGTGCGGCCAGCAGCCCCAGGACACGCCTCCAGGACCCTCTCCTCCTTGCACCAAGAGGCTGCTTCTTCACCAGACATCGCAGCCATGGCCCAGGCAAGGAGACAGGGCGAGGGCTGCGTGTTGTTGCTTTAATCCCGAAAGGGACATCATCCCCCAGGAATTCTGGTCAGCATCCCCTTCATTCTCTAGAGAGACCACCCAGTGCCCCCCCCTGCTGCCCCCCGGCTGCGGAAGTGACTTCTAGCTGGGGCCCTGCTCCTGCAAACATCACTGCAGCTTTCTGAGGAAGGAAGCCGGGAAAGCAGGTGGTCTTGGCGGCCAGCAGCGCTGAGCGCCCTGGTTCTCAGCAAGCCCCGGGGGTCACCGCGAGCATCCATCTCTGCACAGGGACACCTCCAACCAGGACTGAGGTCACTTCACGCCTTCACTGGGAGGCACGAACTCTGCCTCCACTTGGACACCGGCCAGGAAACCACGGGTTTGCCAAGCACATTGGACCTCACCTGGGGTGAGGGGCATCCTGGCCTCCCTGAAGGCCCTGCCCGCTCCAGCCCCGCATGGTGTCCCCACGCTCTGTGCCAGGCCCTCCGGTTACTCCCGCCTCCCCTGGCAGGAAACCAGCGCCCAGGAAGCTTCAGTAGCTGCAGGGAATTATCCAGCTACCCAGCCGCAGAACGGAGGGCAAGACGAGGCGGCCAACCTTGCGCTGACCTCTCTCTAGGCTGAAGTAACAGCCGAAGTTTAAGGAGCTAAAACAGCTACACACGAGCCGAGGAGACCGCTCTGCACGGCCCTGGGTGGGTCCTTCCCTCACTGCACGCGGACACCGTGTGGTTGGGAGCCTGCTGGTCCCAAACTCAAGCTTTCACGTACCACAGAGGGTTTTCTTTAATGTTTATTTTTGAGAGAGAGAGAGAGAGAGAGAGAGAGAGAGAGCAAGCGAGCAGGGAGGGGCAGAGAGAGAGGGAGACACAGAATTCAAGGCAGCTACAGGGTTCCAGCTGTCAGCACAGAGCCCGACGCAGGGCTCAAACCCACAGACCACGAGATCATGACCTGAGCTGAAGTCAGACATCCAACCGACCGAGTCCCCCAAGTACCCCCCAAGAGTTTTTAAGTGGCCCAAACAAGCTTCCCTTGGGCACAAAGATCCCGCCTGCTTTGCCCTCCGACAGACAATATGCCACCAGGTCCTCACGGGAGGCTCAGACCCAGGCCACGGGGCACATCCACCCCGCAGGAGCCCAGAAGGAAGGGCATACTATTACCAGGAAGGATGAGAGAAGGACCCTGTGTCAGAGGGACAGAAGAACACGGGCTGCCGGGTGCCACGGACGCTCGGTCACTGGTGGGCTGTCCTCCACAGGGCAGTGTAGCGGCAGCGTCCCTCTCTGCATGGACGCCCGTACCACCCCCACCACGTCCCAACGACCAAAGCGGTCTCCAGGTATCAGCACAAGCCCCCTACCTGGGGTCAAGGTCGCCCTGCCGGGAACCACTGGGTGGGAGGGACCTCCACAGCTCAACCAGGAGTCGGATTTGTTTCTGTGAGTTTCGGTCCCAGGACAGCAGGACCAGGGCTCCCTGGGGGAGGGTGCAGGACAGTCACAGGGGCTTCTCCCCGCCTGGCTCCACGGAGCACGAGACCCATGGCTGCCACGCGGCAGCAGGAAAGAGCGGGCCACGGGCCAGGCCCGGGCCCCAGCCCTCAGGCACGCCGCGCCAGGAGCTGTTTGCCAACGGACGGATCCTGCTGATCACGCGGGCAGGTGGCCGTGGCCGCTCCTTTCTCCTGACGAAGGAGCGGACCCAAACTTGACAGGAGCACAACACGAGGTCCTTCCACAGCCTGGGTCCCAGGAGGCATCGGGGCCCTCCCGGGGCCACCAGCAGGGAGGGTGAAGCCCAAGATCTCCATGCCATAATGTCAGCTGGACGGTGGTGCCCGCACAGAAACCTCCAGAACTGGAAGGAACCGGTTACAGACGGAACTGGCGTCCACAGGATGCTCAAACCTGACGACACAGAAAACAGCCCTCTGCCTCTGTGGACGCAGCCCCGCCCGACGGACCGCACCGCCCTTCACCTGGTCACTGGGACCCAGCACGAAGGTCCCCAGACGGGAGCCGCCGTGGCCGAGTTCAAGGCGGACAGGCGTCCCCAAGGAGGGGTGACAGCGTGTCAACACTTTATGGAAACCTCGCCCCTGGCCATCACTTTGCCTGGCGGGTCTCTTCGACCTAGATCTGGACTAAACTCTCTCCGATTTGCGGCACTTGAGAAAGAGCCGGAGGGCGAGGAGCGGCCCGGCGGAACCTTCGCCCACCGTCCTGGGGCCCGCGGAGCCCCGCTGCCGGCACTGGCCCTCTCCCCAGGGCAGGGCACCCTTGGCCGCACCCTCCGCCGCCCGCCGGGAACGCGTGTTACCAGACCACGGGCTGAGCGCCGCCCGGCCACGGACGCAGGTGGGGGGCCGCTCCCCGCGCCGACCAGAACGACCCGCGGCCGGGCTCTCCACTCTTCCTTCCTCCACAGAATTCAACACACTTGTCGACTAGGAAAAAATGGGCTATGAAACTGAACAAAAAAAAGAAGTTTTCTTTCGAATTAAAGATTTTTAAATTCTTCCATACTTTTTTTAATAGTTGTAATTATAACCATACTTAATGTTAAGCCCTCCAACTAAATGAGAGGTTAATTATACAGACTTGGGTAATTATGAGAAGTAAAAAAACACATAAAATGTCACGATGAATACTTAATAAGGCCTCTTTGATCTGGCTGAGATCAAGGACGCGGTGCTAGCAGGCTCTGTCTCTTTGGTACGGGGATAGTCTTAGTGAGTAAATCACATATCTGCTACCAGAAGCAGTTTGTGACAAGCACCTCACCTGCCTCAAGGACGGAGCTGAGCGCCTTCCACCGGCTTCCTCCTCAGACACACGAGGCGTGAGGCACAGGACAGCGGCAGCACATTTGTGACCAATGTCCCGAGGCTCTGCTTGCGTTCCCTGAGACCGTGTCACGGGGCCACCTCATCACACAAGAACTCTCCGGAAACGGGCACCGGGCTGAGCAGAGCGGCCTCAGCAGACCGGACGCCTTCCTCCACGAACTCGAGGTCTCCAGAGAGGGCAAAACAATCCAAACAGTTCTAATCAGCAACTCAAATTATTTCCTGGATTGGTTAAAATAACTAAAAGAATGTTAAGTGATTCAAACAATTACAATTATTTCATTTACGGATTGAAGATAATTAAAATTAACGCTAATAAGTTACTTTATTACTTTAACTAATGTAGTAAAAATACATTGTATGTAATCCATTTCCCATCTTCTAGGGAAAGAATCGTGAGTGTTCCGGAGTCTTATGTTCCCAGGGAGCGTTTATAACCTGCCAGCAATCTCCATTTTAATTAAATCTGTGTACGAAGATGTCACCTGCAGGGACTTGATTCTGCTTCAAGAAGAGGGAGCCTGGTGACACGTGACAGCGAGGTGGGACTGTCAGAGCTGAGGACGGAGCGCGAGGACCGTGTTTAGGGAGCGTCTGTCACTAGCGGGCCTGCGGGCGGGGGGTCTCTAACCTGACACGGGGACACAGCGTCATCAAGCGTCCACCAATACCGAACAGCCCCCTTCTCCATCAACCCCGCCAGCGAAACCGGAACTTTAGGAACAAACCACGAATGCGTGCGGGCCCCAGGGACGCACCCCCGGGCGCGTCTCCCCGTGGAGCCGGGCGTTTGCACACACGAGTCGGTGAAGGCATTTCCTACTTCACAGCGATCCATAACGAGATCCAGGCCTCACCTCTACTCTGTCCTTGAAGCTGTAACTTTCCAGTAAGTGAGGCACCAATACTCAATAACCAGAATTCCAGGGGACTCTTGAAACCATAGGATTTAAGAATATTTTTAATTATCAAGCTGGGCAGAAGCTGTTTCTGGGAATGGACTGAAGTATATGATGCCCAGATTTAATTAAAGAATAGGATTAAGAGAAGAGTCCATGCCATTCTGTAAAAACAACCCAAACAGTTCCCCCCAAAGGCAAAATTAGTCATAAAAAACACAGAGGTCCCCTCTGCCACCAAGTCTGAGAAAATAAACTCCCAAAATGAAGAAGGAGCAGTGCCTCGGGGCACATTACAGCCCTCAGCTTCCCAGGAAGGGGACACGGAGCAGGTGCAGAGGCACGGAATTCGGGTCTGGACAGCCCTCCCCCACCTCTCTCCACTTCCACCGGGGGCTGCCCACCCCCCACCCCTGCACCTCGCCTGAACTCCTGTCCACAGAACATACCCACGAGCACACAGCCCCCCTCTTTCAAGGGACACCTATTAACACTTTACTACGGGGAACCCTCTCG
>NC_043709.1:136576244-136579225 GCF_006229205.1 Suricata suricatta | reverse complement strand
GGGGGATGGGCATTAAGGAGGGCACTTGCTGGGAGGGGCACTGGGTGTCATGTGTAAGTGAGGAGTCACTAAATTCTGCTCCTGAAACAATTATTACACTGCATGCTGTTAACTTTGATTTAATTATTAAAAATGCTAATAAAAACAGAGAAAAGACACCGTCCTGGACTTCAGTGGTCTCCGTCCTCAGCGCTCAGGCCTCGGCTACACCAACTCCTCGCCGCTCCGGTGCCCTTTCCAAGGAACTCCACCGGTGTCCTCCGGGGTGTAAGCATGGGGCAGAGAGACACGTCGAGGCCTGCTCCTCTCGAGGGGCAGCAAAGGTACAGGAGACGAGGCACCACCGGTCAGCCTGTGTCCCCATGACTGCGTCCGCAGTCACCTCCCACGCACGGGCGCACCTGCTCACCGCATGCACGGAGTGGCCACCCGGGTCGCCTGAAGCAGCCCCCGCCCGCCCGTGGACGCCCCGGACTTGCTTCCCCGAAGTCTCGCCAGAGGCCAGGGAGGGTCACAGGCCACTCACCCTGGCGGGAGGCAGCCCAGAAGCAATCTGGCAAGTCTGAATTCTTCGCGGTGCCTTTGAGAGGACAGGCACTCGGGCATTCCAGAAATTAGACCCAGAGCTCTGCACATAGCAGAGGAGAGGGGAGGGGAGGCCGTTCCTCCCATCCCCCCGGCCACTGCCTCTCCACCACCTGCATCCACTCCCCAGCCCCGAGGCTCCCAAAGCACTGAACGCGGAGAGGTCACGTCCAGCTGGCCTGGGGGCGACCAGCGTGGGGTCACCCGGATGCAGGCGGCAGGACGGAAAGCAGTACCCGCGCTCCAGGCAGCGGTCTCGAGTTTACTAAGATACTTGTGGAGAGAAGGGCTTCTGGACAGCAGCCGTACCCAACACCCACCCAGGACGGGGCTCAGCGGACCCCCGCCATGGCGGCTCTCTCCTACCCGGCTGCAGGACCACCCTCAGTCCCCTGAGGCCAACACAGCCCTTTCCACATGCATTCCCATCCGGGTCTTTCCACGAGGCCCTAAGCGACGGCAGACCCCGGATGGTCCCCAGCAGCACCGGCCCTCCCTGAGCTGGGCTCCCTGGGCGCCTGGGGGCTCAGCCGGTTCAGGGCCCAGCTCTTGCCTTCAGCTCAGGGCACGATCTCACGGTTCGGGAGTTTGAGCCCCACATCGGGCTCTGTGCCATCCGCTGCTTGAGATTCTCTCTCTGCCCCTCCCCTGCTTGCACAGCCTCTCTCTCTCCCTCTAGAAATAAATTAACTTCTAAAAAACAAACATAATGGCTCTACCAAGCTGAAAACCCTGGACTCGGCCTCCAGGGAAGTGCTGAGCTGTGACGGAGGCACACCCCAAAACCACCTCTCACTACGCCTCTCGTCCGTGTGACAATCAGACAAAGCGCAGGGCGTTTCCTGCCAGCAGTGGAACTGTGCCGTCACCAGACTGAACGTGCAGTGTCCACACCGCGGGGGAGGGGGTAGAGGTCAGGGTGCAGAGCTGCTCCTTGCCTATTCGAGGCGCCCAAGCCACCGTCCGGACCCCAGCATCCAAGGCCCACCTGCAGAGTGGGCCCCAGGGGGACGAAATGCCCTCACCACTGATCTCTCACCACTGTTCGCTCCACACAGAAGACAAAGACTTGTTGGGGGGAAAAAACCCTCCTTCATTCTGGACTTACAACAGTAACAGCGTGGATTCAGAAAACCGAACCAAAACCCGATCAAGAAAAAGTCAAACAGGAGCCACATATTCCAGAGGGTCTCGATGACATTACTGAAGAGTAATTTGACTGTGACTTTTTCATCGGGCAGCCCTACCCCCCTGCCAGCAGGGCAGTGGGCACAGCGCGGCCAAGACCGTCTCTGGAGCGATGTGGGAAAACTGGAGTCCCCAGACCTAGGCTGGCAACGCTCTCTTCCCGGAAGCTCCTCTGGACGCGCCCTCCCCTCCCCGCCGGGTCCCGAGGGCCCCCGCCCGAACCAGAGCCGTGCGGGGGGGAGCCTTTCCCCTGCAAACCCCAACGGTCAGGGTGACCTCGGCTCACTGGGCGCACTGGCAGCATTTCACGGGAAGGAACGCGGTCCCTTACATCGTCCGACTTCCCAGCAACAGCCCGCCTTGGGGGCCACCTGTCCTAACCGCTGCTGACCTGGCACTGGCCTGAGTGTCACGATGACTTGTTATTTTTAACCTCCCTGCATCGAACAGCTGCCTTGTCCTGACTCACGGTGACACCAGCTCAGCGGAGTCCACGGGGCGTCACAGGACAGCGAGGTTTTCGTTAGAAGGGCACCGCTCTTTCTTCCACAGATGCAGACTTCTCACCAAAACAAAACAAAAAGCAAACAAAAAAGCTAGGTGGCAAACCCCAAGGACGAAATCCTACGCCGTGCGAGAACATCACCAACACTGAAGCTCCCTTCGTCCGAACCCAAACACAGTAGCTTTGCTCTGGACTTTCCTTCTAATTTCCAGACTTCCTCCCACTCTGCATCATGAAAGGTCTCACACATACTTCCAGTTGAGAGAACGATACCATGCAAACACCTCGCGTCTCTCCGCGAGGACCAGCCGCCACACTCCGTGCGCTGGCAGCGCCCGCATCGATCTGCACGGCGACCGGAGGGCTCGGCCGGACTCGGTCTGGGCGCAAGGAAGCTACGCCCTGAGCCCTCCTCGCACACAATTTAGTTTCCTATTATCCTAGTCTAACTCATATTCAGATCCGCTCAGTTGTCCCCGAAAACCTCTCTTGCGGCTCATTTTCTTCTCCAGACCAAGCCAGCCAAGGCCGCGCACCGCCTTGGGTCATTCTCGGTTCCCTTTCGTCCGCAACAGCCCCGCCCTCCACCCGCACTTACTTTCCAGGATCTTCACCCCTTCAGGCGTCCAGGTCCCCGCCCTGGCCCACGGGCTTCCTCAGGGGTCAGGAGCTGCTCCGCTCCCCACCCCGGCTTCCCGTGGGC
>NC_043709.1:136569467-136576144 GCF_006229205.1 Suricata suricatta | reverse complement strand
TTTTTTTTTTTTAATTTATGGATTTTTACTTCCTTTCCTTTTTGCCCTGTCAACTTTTATTTCTCCAATGTGATGTGGTGAATAATCATTGCTTTAACACAAAATTTGGCATAAATTCTGCTCTTAGGTAAATATTGTTGTGAAGGCCTAATATGCAATAGGGTGATGATTTACACTGTTTTTACAAGATTTTATATAGTCCCAAGATTGTTTACATTGTCCAGCCCACATTTCTCCAAGACTTAGGGCTGTTTTCCCCAGGTCCGTTTCCTACACTCCCAGCGTCTGAGTGTGTGGTTAACATCCCTTCCTCCACAAAACCGTGCTGGACTCAGTAGTGTCCAAGCCGAAGCCTCAGCCACGTTCGGGGGACACGCACCAGGCCGACCGACCCAGGCGGCAGGAGCACGGCTTCGTCCTCCGTGAGAACTGGTGAGTCTTCCTCGCCTTCTGCAGAGGGTTTCCACACCGGCCAAGGCCACTGCCAGGTTCCATCCACATGTTAATCCGCGGAGAACGTTCATACACCGACACCCTGATCCAACACTGCCTCGATGCTGCTCCACAACAGCTTACTGGATATTCACCCCATAAGGTGTCAAGTTTCAAAGCAGGGGAGAAGCGGGTCAAATCTCACTGCAACACTGGATTCCAGAAGGATCCCCCACACCAGGAAGGGAGGCGCACACTCTTCAAGAGCAGAAAAGTCCACGCCTGACGGGAAAGGCCACCATGTCACCACAGAGACCGTGCCATGCAGGCCCACATGGACAGAGAGACCCAGTGTCTTCCCCGAGGGACTAACCACTCACACCCGCCACTTGTGCCCAGACCTGCGGACTCCAGGTTCTCCGAGGGCCAGGATTCCAATTCATTCTCTCCTTCCCAAAGATGAACAAGAGAGATTTAACTCAGATGAACAAGAGAGATTTAACTCAGAGATAACAACCAACCCAGTGGAAAATAACCCAAGTTCTCACCCAGGACTAATCCCTCCATGGACACATAAAAGAGCCTGGTATCTCCGGGCCCTTCCCTCCGCGAGCCGGGGGGCCGCAGCCCAACTGGAGCCGAACAGCGGAGCACCGGCAAGAAGGGCCGACTCATCTGCCTCATCTCAGAGGAGATTCCACACGAGTTGGAGGGCGCCCTGCCGGGCGACAGCACCCACCCTGACCAACCCCAGCCCGGGTCTAAACATGACCTTAGTGCAGAACCAGCTAGAAGGGACTCTGCAGAGACGTCGGCATGACTGGGGAACCGGGATAAAGCACTGACCCCACACTAGGCGCACGACTGAATTTCCAACAGTTATGAGAAGAGCACCCACGGCTGGACCATCCCGACACGGCCGCCTCTCCCCCCCCACCCCCACCCCCGGGGGGATTTGGCCTCCGCTACCTCCAGAAGGCGGCACTGTAACGGCAAGCCAAAGGCTTTACAAAGAGTAAGATTACAGGGCGGATCCAACCACGTGTGACAACAGAGCCTGAATATTTAAGTTCCTGAAGCACCATTCCTGCAAAACAAGACGGTAACACAAATAATCACCTCGAGCAATGCCAGAAAAGGCCACCTTCTCCCAGATGGTGACCGGGATCCGTGGCGGGGGAGGAGGTACAGTCTGCGTGAGTGTCGTGTCCACATTCGGGACCCCCCCAGGGCTGGCACACACCGGTGTCAGGACCCCCACAGGACAGGCACCAACGGGGCAAGCCAGCCTCCGCGTGCGGCCCCGGGAGGAGCCAAGTGGCCTTGAAGCAGATCAGCAACGTGCGTCAGGAGGCGGAGCCGCCAGAGAGAGGCCAGCGGCCCGGGAAGGCCTGGCTCAGCAGGGGGGCACCGCTGGCTCGATGTGCATACGTGCACAGCCTCCCCTCGCCTGCTCACCACGTCTCTCCCGGTTGTGCCCGGCTGGCACACGGGCACTTTCTTCCTCTATTCCCATCAAAGGAGGGGGAAATACAGGTCCAAGATGATTCACAACAAATTACCATTAGTCAAATCTCTTCTGACCCCACAGAATCTCTAGGTACTGCCTCATGCGGGGTCAGAAGGGAGACTCTCCTCACCTACTTTACTCTGAGTAATCGCGGGGAATTCACTTTTCTTAAAATGTTAGAGAGGGGGAGGGGAGAGAGCAAGCATGAGCAGGGCAGACGCAGAGAGACAGGGAGAGAACCCAAGCAGGCTCTGCACGATCAGCGCCAGAGCCCACGCACACTCGATCCCGTGACCCATGAGATCACGACCTGAGCCCAAATCAAAAGTCAGACGCTTAAACAACTGAACCACCCAGATGCCCCCCAAACAGACCCCGTTTTAATGTAATCGACTAGTCAATCAAAGCTATCATAGCCAACATCGCTGGCACAGAGTCCTTTAGACTAGTTAGGATAAAAAAAAAAAACCAACACGTATTTAACTTGATTGGATGAATGGTTTTATATCCCTGTTCCAAGAAGCAGAGACAAGAACAGTGCCTACTAATTTGAAGTCTCTGCCAAATGAGCTGAAGGACACCATTTTTCTGGCCACACCCGTCCTAAGAACACATTTCTGTTCCTGCGCCACCAGACAATACACAGAGCCCTTCAGAGCCTGGGCCCTTGGTGCCGGAGCGCAGCAAGCTCACTCCGCAGGCGGCCAGCGCACCAGAGCTTCTGGACACTCCCCCAGGGCTGCCCGCTGGGCACTGCCCCCCAAAATTTTTGTCTGCTTGCCTGGGTGGAGCTGGCTGTACCTGGATACGCCAGACAGGGCACATCTACGGGGCGAATGCCCAGACACCTGGACCATCGATTTCCAAATTAAAAACGAAGATAGCGCACAGGTTTTCACTAGATTTACGTCCCTGCGGGCAGTTGGCCAACTCAGCAGGTAGGTGTCATTCTTCCTCGTGACCTCCGCCCCACCGAGACCCCGTTCAGAAGACTGGGTTGAAGGGTCAAGGCCTCACACGTCTACACCTGCAACACAACGGCCCGTGTTCTCGCCCCAACAGGACAATCTCTCCAGCCTTCTGTCCACGGCAGCTGGTGTGCACGGAGCTAATTTAAGAAAGGAATGTGACGCGGATCCGGGGAGAGGGGCCAGCCCCCCACTCGGGAACTCACGCTGAGGGAGGGGGTCTGTGACCAGCTCACACTTGTTATTCAAATCACAGCACTTCCGAGTGGGAAGGGGCTTGGCCTTCATCGTTATCCTTCCATTAAGCCCGTTTTATTCAATAAACGTGCATTAGGCACCGACAACGCATAGAGAATCTCCCTGTAGCAGTCCAGGGCTATCCACTTAGAACATCAAAAAAAATTTTTTTAGCGAGTTCTGGCTGGTTTGTAATGTCACACATATCAATACTACTGGGTTTTCCTCCAGTTTTTAGAGGAGCCTCATTCGATGCATTTGCTTTATTAAATCTTCCTGCTCGCTTCTGAGTGAGGGGGCTATTAGCAGGATGCGCCATGTGCGACGGGGAAGGTGGCAGAATGGAAGCAGGGTGGAGGGCACAGGGCTCCCCGCCTGCAGGGAGGGGGAGGAGATGTCCACCGCCTGGACCCCCCAGGAGGCGTGTCCTCCAGCGAAGGGGAGGAGCGTTCGCAGGAGCACGCGCACCAGACGCCTCGGGAACCGGGTTTTAAAAGGTGAACCGACGTAAAAGGTCACAATTCTCTGAGCTCACTTGTGGCTGCAAAGGAGAAATCACACGGTCTCAAAAAAGCCCACGCGACAGAGGGGCAGAGCGCGTGAGTCCAGGACGAGGGCAGGGTGCAGGGTGGGGGCCCCGCGGCAGGGCAGGGGTGCCCACAGCGGAGACAGCGCGTCGAGCCAAGGTCTACAGCACCAGGGAGACCCAAGACCCTCTGGGGGCCCGCAGGCGCCTTTCCGAGCAACACACACCCTGCCTGGGGCTCAGGGTCCCCCAAGGCTGCCTCCCTGCCTAGGGCCAGGCGGGCCGCTAAGCCCCATGCCTGCTGTGACCTCCCCACCCCCAATCGTTCCCTGGAAAGGGCGGAAGGAAGAACGGCCAGGACAACCTCAGACACAGGCAAGCCCTGGAAACATTGCAACCTCGGCACCCAGGACGCGACAGCCGGGCCTCCGACGGGGCGGGCAGCGTCAACACTTTAAGGAGCAAAGCAGATCATTAAGGAGGACAGGACACAAAACATGGGGCTCACGTACCAAGCAGGCACCTGCGACAGGACGGAATGTTCCAGAAGAGACGACAAAGACGCCAAGAAGATGAAGCTGAACTTCAGCTTTATTAGGAAGACAAAGGGGGACAAAGTTCCAAAAACGTTCAGGAGGAAAACACATGTCTCGTACCAGGAGACAAAAATCCCAGATTTCCCCCCACAAACCGAATCCCGAAGGGCGGCGGAGCATCGAGCCGGGTGTGTGCAGAGGGGCCGGGCGGGCAGGACTGGGGGCGGCAGGGAGGGCTCAGAGCCACACGGGCCATGTCCCCGGGGCCTCGGGGCCTCGTCGAGCCGCGCATCAAAACCAGGAACGGGGTGCGGGAGGCACGGCACCAGGTGCCCCGTGAGCCGTCCTCGGTCCGGGCGCGGCCCCCACGCTGGGGACTCGGGTGGAGCCCGGGGAGCTCCGCCGCCTGCCTCCGCTATTTATACCAGCTCACCCTCACGTGTATAAAGAGACCGGAAAATTCAAGCACTGACTGGATGAGGGCGGTCAGAAGTAATTTTAAAACAAGTCTCCCTCTTCCACAATGAAAGGCGTAAACTTGCCTTTTAAGTCTCGGCTTCCCGGTCCCGTGATCATCACGCGGCCACACGCAGCGGCAGACACACTAGCAGGCAGCGCAGGGCGCGCCAGCACTGCGTCCCTCTCCCGCAGGGCTGGGGACAGCCGGCCTCCAGCTCCTGGGTTAACAAACGGTATTTCAAATGCAAACAGAAAACAAACTCCATAGTTTAGGAAACACTGACAATCACTAGCGCATAGGTTCCCTCGAAATGTCGCGTTTTCCCACCCATCACCCTGCTTTTGGTTTTTAAATCGAGTGGGTTTTTCCCCAGAAAATTACACACAGTGTAATTATTTTTTAGACAAAAGCAAGTTAACATTCGCACTGACTCAGATCCATCTTGGAAAGGGGGATACGCAGGAGTTGACAACATGGGTGTTCCCCACCGCACCTCGCCTTCGCAGGCTCTTGCCAGCCCGGCGAGCGCCCTGGACCAGCACGAGGCCAGGCTGTGCTCCCGACGCCCGGACGTCACCCTGGCCGGCCCCTCACTGCTCCTCACCTACTTGCTCCTCACCTCCTTGCTCAACTGCGACAGCGTCCCAAGTCCGCCCATTCCTACCTCTGGGCCAGAGCACAGGCGCCCACGACCCCACCACCACCTGGAAAACACCATCTACCCACCCGACGGAAAGGGTGTGGCCCCGTGGTCTCTGCTCCCGAACCGGAGCAACAGGTGTGATTCTATCCCGACTTTGCTAACTTCATAACACTCGGTCATGACATTTTACAGCAGCTACTAAACCTTTTCGTTTTACCTTTATTGTGATCAGCCAAGCGACTGAAAAATACAAAGCACGAGAAAAATTCTATAGAAAGAAGTTTTTCTTCAACTGCCAAATGACTTTAAATTGGAAATTACACTAATTAAATCCGATTCTCTAGATGGGGGCATAAAAAGGGAGGGAGCAGTTTAATAATGTTTTTTCTTCCTAACTTCACACAGACCCACTCAGCTGAGAGTTTCCTTTGCTGGCAGTACATCCTATTCCTGGGGCTGAAAACCACTCTGGTAACATGTATGAACAGTAACACTGGCTTTTTGACAAGCAAATTTGAACATGAACCACAGTGTTCGGGGTGGGGAAGGGCAGAGGACACAGCTCAGCAAATATCACAAATGTTCTACAGCAACTGGATGGTTCTCAATTAAAAGTACTGTATGTATTATAACTACATGCACTCTCGTGTTACTAAGTTCACATCTAATCAGGAAATGATTTTTCTTATTAGAAAAGGAGCGAATAAAGTAACCATAAAATAACATAACTTCCTTCAAAGCAAAATACCTAGAACCAACTTTCCTATCTTCCCATCACCCAATAATTTTCAGATTTGGGGTTTTCTCGTGTTCCAGAAAATGGTGTGAATTAGCAGGAAATCAGAAGTCAGAACACAGCAGGTGTTATTTGAATTAATAACTCAAATATGTTGAGTGCTAGAAGATGAAATGAATTTATAGTTCAAATCAGTATCTCAAGTCACTTGGCAAATGATACTGTTTTACATGAAGTATAGGTTCTTTCTGGCAGAAAGTCAAACTTTGTATCTGAGGTAAGAGGAGCAATACCATCCTCCACACACACATACACACACACGCACACGCACGCCCCCTTGCTGGGGACCATCTGTCACCAACATTCAAGCGTTCAGTGCTTTGAACCGAACCATTTAAACCATAAACACATCGAAACTTAAGAGAAACTTTAGACCGTATCTGCTGTTCAAAGTTCACGTCGACTCCCGCTGTCTACAAGGCGCACAGTTTCCTTATTGGGAAGAGCCTCCCACGCAGGGGGACGGGGCCCAGAGGCGCCCACCGCCTCCCGGCTCCGCCCGGGGCGCTCCCGCGTGGTGCCCGCCTGCAATGGCTCTCCGGGGCCCCAGGACCGGGTGCCCCTGCTTC
>NC_043709.1:136555137-136569367 GCF_006229205.1 Suricata suricatta | reverse complement strand
TTTACGCCATGTGCGCACAGCGGGCAGGCGGTTACCTGCGGTGGTCTGGTGGGCGGGGGGCTCCCGGGCTGGGGGCCTGCCGTGGGGACGGGCTCGCAGCCGCCGGCCACGGTCTCTTCCGCCGCGTCGGCAGGGGTCAGGCAGCCGCAGCCACCCGCCCGCAAGGCCCACGCGCCGGGTCTCAGCCTCGGACCACTCTGGGCTCATCCCTCCCTCCCGTTCACTCCTGCTCTTTGTGCAAGGCAGCTGAACTGCTTACTTTTTAAGTTTATTTGAGAGAGTGAGTGAGCGCACAGGCAAGCAGGTGAGGGGCAGAGAGAGGGGAGAGAATCTCAAGCGGGCCCTGCTCGTCAGCACAGAGCCCGACGCAGGGCTCAAACCCACAAACTGAGACTTCAGGTCCTGACCTGAAACCAAGAGCCACCCAGGCACCCCGGCTCAGCTGTGTTCTGCGTCCTGCCACCAGAATCCTCAAGGCCACCAACGGCAGACAGGACCCTGCTTAGGCCCAGCTCACACCTTCCCCCTGCGCACCCACACGCGCCATGGCCGCGCAAGCCCCCCAGCACTTCCGTGACCTCGGGACACAACATGGGTGTGCACAGGAGCAAACCTCAAGTCCCACAGTCCCACAAGCATCTGAGAGGATGGATCCCGGGCTGTGCTCTGCCCTCCCCACATGCCCCCCACCCAGGGGCAGCACACCCCCCCCACACCCTTCCCAGCCTCACAGGCCGGCCCTCCCGCTGTGTCTCCCCAAACCTCCCCCCAGCCAGCTCCCAGCCCTGACGCCCGCCTGAGCCAGGGCTCCACCTCTGCACCCAGTGCTGCCTCCCACAACCACCCCTCCCCCACCTGCGTCACCTCCCCCAGCACCAGTCAGCACCCCCAGTGCAGATCTGGGACCACATCCGTCCCCCACTTCTGCCCTCCGCCTGGGAGAATCCACCAGAGAATTGTTGGAACGAATGAGTGGATGACTGAATACGTTTTTTAAAACCCAAAATAGGGGCGCCTGGGGGGCTCAGTCGGTTGAGCGTCCGGCTTCAGCTCAGGTCATGATCTCACGGTTCGCGCTCCGTGCTGACAGCTCGGAGTCTGGAGCTGCTTCCAATTCCGTGTCTCCCTCTCTCTCTGCCCCTCCCCTGCTTGCACGGTTTGTCTCTGTCTCTCAAAAATAAGATAAAAAAATAAAAAATAAAAACCCAAAATAAAAAAGAAAATATGTGAGACAGTTATAGGTCACATATTCATACAGAAGGGATTGTGCAAAGAAACTTGAACTTTTCTTTACCTTGTTTCAATGCCTCCCAACAAAACGTATTTCCCAGGACGTACAGCTTTCACTCCTTAGGAACACAGGCCTCTGACAGCACCTCTGAACACGTACGTGCGCTCACATCCTCAGAGTTTCCTCAACACGGTCCTCGGAACACAAGGTCTCTCCGCTGAAAGCCACACTGGGCACACAGCTGCTGCTGGACCGGAGAGGTGCACCTGCACCCAGACGACCTGTCACACAGTGACAGGGAGAGCGGGGGGACAAACCTGTGCAGAGAACACCTGACGAGGGGACCTGTCGCACCCTCAGGGTACGAAACAAAAGGGGCGCCGGTGCATCCTGAGGAAGGTTCTGTGGATGCTGCTAACCCTAGCTCACCTTGGTGAGCATGGACCCCAGCGTGCGGCACCCCCATCTCAGAGCCGACGCAGTAAATAAAACGAACAAAAATCAGAGACCAGAATAGTGTGTACTTCACACCACACGCAGTGAAGAGCGGCGCTGCTGCCCCTCGGGCAGGACCTGGGCGTCACCCAGGATGGCCCTGGGCCAAGTCCCTCCCACCGTCACAAAGGCCCGCCCTCACCCGGTGTCTCCTGCGTGGCCTGGACCCGAGGGGGAAGCCGGCGTCTCTGCCGCCGCCCTCGGCCATCCCCTCCCTCAGCTCTGGCGGTCACATCGACTGAAGACTGATTTATGGGTCAAACCCTGGGGCGGGGGTTTCTGCTGTGCTCCCCATCACGACGGTGTCACAGCTGAGCTGTTTTCTAACACAGGTGACTGATTCTCCTGTCCTGCTTGGCCTGGGGGCCGCACGCCGGAACACGCGGCCTGGGCCGGCTCCCGGGGCGGCTGGAACGGGCCCGGCAGCCTGGGGCCACACGGGGCACTTCCAGGCTCGGGGCGGAAGGCCCTGTTTTGAGTGCGTCACCGACAAGCATCACCGTGTTTCCTCATCTCCAAAACCACTCGTTTGTTAGAAGACAACATCCAGTTGTCCAGAGACAACGATTTTCCGAGAAAGCTGCGCTTACGATCCGACACGCCCACAGCACGCAGCTGCAGGGCAGCGGCCTGGTCACCTCGTGACGCAGCAGCCGGAGGAGCACAGCCCACTCACCCCGGGGAGGCCTCCCCACACGCCGCGGGGAGCACAGCCCACTCACCCCGGGGAGGCCTCCCCACACGCCGCGGGGAGCACAGCCCACTCACCCCGGGGAGCACAGCACGAGCCCGGGAGGCCCCCCTGCACCTGGAGCAGCACGGCCCGCACCCCCGGGGAGGCCGCCCCACTGTCCCTCCACTTCATCCCAGGCAGCGCGTCAGGCCTGCCCTTACCGACAGGCACAGAGCCCTGAGGGGCAGGGCACCGCCTGTGGGGAGGGGGCCGCGTGCGGACCTGAGCCCACCCCCAGCCCTTCCAGGCCTCAGCCAAAGAAGGCGGCAAAGCCCCCGTCTGTGACCCTGCCCCATTTCCCACCAGGAGACCCAACAGCGTCCGCCTGGCACTCGGGGAGCCCTAGAGATGCAGGGCACAGCCCTGGACACGGCCCAGCCGCGTGGGACAGCCACTGGACAGTACGCACCCGGCAGAGGACTCCCAGGGAGGGTGCTCGCGAGGATGGAGATCGGGGCCAGTGCGTGTTGGCAGGGAAGACACAGCAGTGACAGGCCCCAGGGCGGGACCCCAGCCATCAGCCAGAAACAGGCATGGGCACAGGGCACCCCTGTCCTATGCCCGTCACAGCCTAAAAGTCTCACAGAGACCCCACAACTGGCAACTGAGTAAGCCGTCAGAGGCTCATCAGTAAACCTCGGGGGCCTCCTGCCACCCCCACCCTCCAAATCCAGGCACAAAGGCCTGTTTCCACCCCGGGATCCGCTCCTGGACAAGTGGGCTTTTCCACAGGGACACCTTGGACCACGACAGTTTTTCAAGAATGGGCTTTGAGAAGCACATGATCAGACCATCTGGAGCCTCACACGTGGAGCGCCCAACGACTTGCCAACAGTCCTGGGCCCACAGAAAAGCAAGGTGACCTGTGAGACCTGCCGGTGCCACTGAGTCAAGGGGACAGAAAGAAACGACATTCAACAATTTCTGGGGACGTGGAGCTCCTGACCAGACCACATCCCTGAGGCCAAACGCCTCTGAGAATGCCGCAGGGCTTCCGCCGCCCTGCCCCGCAGGCCTGCCGGAGCAGCAAGGGCCAGAGTGCTGAGGGCGACCAGAGGCACAGCGAAACCAAAGGGTGTTCTGAGAGCAGGAACTTCCCGAGGGAGCCCGGCCTCCGGGCGACAGCTCCGGCTTCGGTCAAGTATAGGGACTCGTGGTCCTCTGGAGCAGCTCGAGGGACACAGCTGCCTGTGGAGGTCACAACTGTGCCCCGGGGGCTTGCTGGGGGAATCACCAATCAAACTCCAACAAGTCACAACCGTATCTCTAGAATCTCCCAATTCAGAAACGGCGAGAACGTACATCTTTGGATGAGAGGCAGTGTCCCACCTGGATAAAAAGTAACGACCCGTAACGGTTCTCAAGCTCCAGGGACCCAGCTCCCTTCCCGGAGCCCCAGCAGGGATGAAACGAGGGCCGGCCCAGAGGGCATGTCCGGCGCTCCGCCTGGAAGGGATCTTATGCTCTCGGGTCTGGGCGGCCAGAACTCCGGAGACGGGGCTCCTCGGACAGGCGGTGACCACCAACCACAGCATCGTGTGTGCCTCCTGAGGCCACCAGACACTGGCTGTCCCACCCCCACCCCCGGGAGGGCTCCAGCCAAGGGCCACACAGGAGCCCGCAGCCACAGGACAAGCCGGGAACCAACTGGAGACAGTGGCGATGCGCTGCCTCTCCCGGCTCGCTGCCCACCAGCGCCCACGGGCACGTTGTCAACAACTAAGGGTCTCCCTGTAGGATGGCCAGGGGAAAGGAGGCCAGAGAGACAGAGCCATGGAGCCCTTTTCAGGAGAGACCACTGCGTGCCCCACTCCGGGGAGCCCCAGCACTCAGAATGCCAGCAGGCTCCTTCCCAATAAACTTCTGCTTTTGTTCAAAAGAAGCCCTCATCTTGAAAAGGCTGATTGCCCACGGCCTACGGTATGGACGGCGTGCCTGATTCTGGGTGAGAGAAAGGACTTTACAAGTAAGTAGAGCATTAACGATGGTAAACTCCAGCGAGCACTGGACACATGCCAGACACGATGCCTAGATTTACAAACACCCCACTTACCAGTCCTACCACTCAGAGCAGACGGCCACACGGACGGCTACCCAATAAACAGGACCATTACGTGACCCCCAGAAAGTAAATAAACGGCTCCTAGAAAACAGCCTTGTCATACTCCTGGCTTGCAGTCCTGAGTGAGCACACCACAGAAACGTCCGGGGCGGAGACGCAGTTACGCTGTGCTGGTCTGGTCTGCACTACACGGTGCGCTACTGCGCTGTGTGGTCTACACTCTGCTGGACCACCCGGTGCGACGCGGTGCTATGTGGTCTGTGCCATCCTACCACACACCGCTGAGCTGTGCCGTTCTAGACCTTTCTACACTACACTGCTACACGGTACTGTGCTGGACTACGTGCGGTCTTCCGTATTATACCACCAAGGCTGTGTCCTGTTGCGCCGTGTGCTCTGTTCTACACTGTTCTACAGTCCACAAGGCTGCGCGGTGCAGCCTGCTCTCTGCTCTTCTTTACGATGCTGTGTGGTCTGTTCTACGCCATTCAAGACTACACAACACAGTGCTGTGTGGTCTGTTCTACACTACAGAAGGCAGCGCTGCGCTAGACTACGTGATCTGCTCTCTACTACGCTGTACCACGGTCTGCTCTATTCTAGACTATACTCTGCTGTGTGGTCTCTTCCATGCCACTCCGGACTAGACAACACTAGAGTCTTCTGTTCTAGACCACACAGTGCAAGGCCGCACTATTTGGTCCTTTCTATTCTACAGAACACCATGCTCCACTGACGACCACCACACACTGCAGTGACACTTCACGAAAGTTAGACTTTTATAACAGCTTTTTTCTGAGCTCTTCTCAAAGACAGTATCCAAATGCAATTTTTCATCATCCTATTTTTGAAGAATGTTTCTTAATATGCACATGCACATTCACTATAATCACTGCTATTCCCTACCTCCTAGAAGTGACTGTTTCTTACAGCCACCGTCTACGGGCCTGTGCCTGCGTGTTCTGCAGTCTGGCTTCCTGGGGAAGGGCAGCGGCGTGCGGCAGGACACTAGGAAAGCAGCACCGAGCCGGAATCAGCGGCGTGCACACCTCTGGCCCCGTGTCGAGGCGGTCGGTGGACGACGGGCATTAGGCACGCAGCCGACGGCAGAACGGAGAACGGAGGCAGATCCAATGCTCTGGCCCAGCAGATAGCTGGTCAAAGATCCAAGCTCGGCGTGAAGCTTGGCTTCAAATCACAACTGCCTCAAGGAGACCGAGGAGAAGACAGCAGCAGGCACTACTGACAACTGGCTCCGAGAGAGGGTCCCTTGGAAGGGAGCACTCGAGGGACACCGACGCTCTAGGCTTATGGGGAAAAGCAAAACAACCTAAGCGCACGGGTCCCAGCTCGAGCCAAAGCCAACAGGAGGAGGAGGAAGAAACAAACCACGCTGTCGTTAAAGCAGCACAGCTGTCAGGACCCCTGCGAGGGCTGGAGTTCACGCAGTCTGCCTGTTACCAGGAACACTAACCATCAAGCAGTCCTCCCTGGCAAACACGACCTTTTCTACAGTATGGTCTACCAAGTGTCCCAGAAGTCACACCCAAAGCTCCTAACGAGGAGGCATGGATGTTACTTTTATCTTGAGGTCTGGGACGCCTCTGCACCATTACAACATCACCTCCCACAACACAGGTAGATCTAGATTCCACACACCTTCAGGCACCTCTGCCTAACGGCTGGGCTGTTTATAAGGCCTAACCCTCCCTCCCTGAGCAGAGAGGCAAGGGGTTGTGGGCAAGGGCCGTCCAGTGATGGGTCTCTGCCACAGAAGACTTCACGAACCACACACACTAACACACGCACATGGAGACGTCAGGAACCGAGGAGAACTACAAAAAATAACTGGGAAACAACAAAAGGCAATTAAAAGCAATTACATGCCTATCAGTAATTAGTTTAAATACAAATAACCTAAACGCTCCAAAAGAAATAGGGTGACTGAATGGATAAAAAACCAAGATCTACCTACATGCTGCCCACAAGAGGCTCCCCTCAGACCTACAGAGACACACAGACCGATAAAGAAGGGCCGGAAACAAATCGCACTTGGAAGTGGGGGGGCCAGGGTGTCACCACTTCTATCAGACAAAATAGACTTTCAAACAAAAGGCTAGAACAAGGGACAAAGTAGGACACTATCTAATGACAAGGAGATCAATCCAACAAGGAGATACAACAGTTTTAAATACCTATGCACCCAACATGGGAGCACCTACGCACGTTAGGCAAACAGTAACAGACATAATGGGAGCAACTGGCAGTAATATGATAGTAGGAGATATTGACACCCCGCTTACATCTACGGATTGCCATCAGAAAGAAAATCAGTAAGGAATCCATGACTTTGGATGACAAGTTAGACCAGATGGACCTAACAGATACATCCAGCACATTTCACCCAAAAACAGAATACACATTCTTTTCGAGTTCACATGGAACAGTCTCCAAGATAGATCACATGTTTGGCCACAAAGCAAATTTCAGTAAATTTGGAAAGATTGAAATCATGTCAAGTATCTTTTCTGGCCACAATAGTATGAAACTAAAAATCAACTGTAAGAAAAAAATCTGGAAACAGCACAAACACATGGAGGCTCAACAACATGCTTCTACACAATGAATGGGTTAAGCAGAAAAATCAAGGAGGAAATCAAAAATACACCAAAACAAATGAAAATGAAAACACAACAGTCCAAAATCTTTGGGACACAGCAAAAGCAGTTTTGAGGGAAGTTTATAACAATATAGGTCTAGCTCAAGAAACAAGAAAATCTCCAATAACCAGCCTAACCTTACATCTAAAGACTCTAGAAAAGGGAAAATAAAGCCCAAGATTAGTAGAAAAAAAATAAAGATCAGAACAGAAATAAATGGAGACAAAACAAAACAAAAACAATAGAACAGATCAATGAAAGAACCAGGAGTTTATTCTTTGGAAAGATAAATAAAATTGATAAACCTCTAGCCAGACTTAGCAAGAAGAGAAGAAAGAGGGCCCAAATCAAAAATAAAGGAGAAATAACAACTGACAGCATGAAAATACAAGGATTAGAAGAGAATACTGTTAAAATTATAGTCATGAAAATGGACAACCTAAAAGAAATGGATAAATTCCTAAAAACTATCTTCTAGAACAAAAACAGGAAGGAATCAAAAATTTGAACAGACCTATTATTACCAGCAAAGAAAATGAATCAGTAATCAAAAAACTTTCAGAACACAAAAGTCCAGAACTGATTTATCAGCAGAGAAATTGAACCAGTAAACAGAAAACTCCCAGAAGACAAAAGTCAGAAGCAAATGTCTTCCCAGAAAAAATCTACCAAATACTGAAGAGTTAATACCTATTCTTCATAAACCACTCTGAAAAATAGAAAGGAAAATTTTATTATTGTAAAAGGTCAACAGTACCCAAATAACAAAACCAAATAAAGACACTACAAGAAAGAAAACTATAGGCCGATATCCTTATTGAACATAGATGCAATCATCCTCAACGAAATATTAGCAAACCAAACTCAACAGGACTTTAGAAAGATCACTCACCACACTCAAGTGGGATTTACCCCAGGGCGCGAGGGCGGTTCAACATTCACAAGTCAACGTGACAGATGACATCAACAAGAATGAAAACCACGATCATCTCAAGAGACGCGGGAAGAAAAGCATTTGACAAAGTACAACATCCATTCATGATAAAAACTCTCAACAAAGTTAGGTTAGAGGGAACATACCTCAACATAAGGCCACATATGAAAAACCAAGAGCTAATATCATTTTAATGGGGGGAAAGAGAGCTTTTCCTCCACAGTCAGAAACAAGGTGGGAGTGTGCACTGTACCATTACTATTTAACACAGCACCAGCCCCAGCGCTGACAAGAGGAAGAAATAAAAGGCATTCACACCAGCCAGGAGGAAGCAAAACTTTGACTATTTGCAGATGACCTGATACTATACATAGAAAATCCTAAACTCCACCAAAAAACTATTAGAACTGATAAATGAATTCAATAAAGTTGCAGGATACAAAACTAATATATGGAAATCTGTTGCATTTCCATAAACTAAAAATAAAGTCACAGAAAGAGAAATTAAAACAATCCCTTTTACAACACCAAAAACAAGAAGATACCCAGGAATAAACCTAACCAAGGAGGTATAAGGCCTATCCTCTGAAAACTAGGAAACACTGATGAAAGAAATTGAACACACAGACAACTGGAAAGATATTCCATGCTCCTGGATTGGAAGAATATTAAAATATCCATACAACTCGAAGCAATCTACACATGTACAACAACCCCTATCAAAATACCAAAAGCATTTTTTTTTTTTACAGAACTGGAACAAACAATCCTAATTTTATATGGAACCACAAAAGGAATCTTGTGAAGAACAAAGCTGGAGGCATCACCATCCCAGATCTCAAGACAGACCGCAGACCTGTACTAATTAGAATAGTACAGCACAAAAATACACACATAGATCAATGCGACAGAATAGAGAGCCCAGAAATCCACCCGTGATCATATGGTCAATTAATCTACAACAAAGGAGGCAGGAACACGCAAGAGGGAGAAGACAATCCCTTCAGTAAATGGTGCTGGAAAACTGGACAGCAACACAGGAGTGAAACTGGCCCAGTTTATTACACTGCCCACAAACATAAACTCAAAATGGATCAAAGACCTAACTGTGAGACTCGAAACCGTAAATCCCTCAAAGAAAACATAGGCAGTTTTCTCTTTGACACTGGCGTTTGCAACTTTTTTCTAGACGGGTTTCCTCAGACAAGGTAAACAAAAGCAAAAATAAACTATTGGGACTCTGTCAAAATAAAACGCTTTTAGGGGCGCCTGAGTGGCTCAGTTGGCTAACCATCGGCCTTCAGCTCGGGTCTTGATCTCATGGTTCATGGGTTTGAGCCCCCCATTGGGCTCTGTGCTGGCAGCTTAGAACCTGGAGCCTGTTTTAGATTCTGTGTCTCCCTCTCTCTTTTACTGCCCCTCTCTTGTTCATGCTCAGTTCCTCACTCTCAAAAATAAACATAAAAAATTGTTTATAATTTTTGCACAGCAAAGGAAACCATCAACCAAAAAGACAACCAACGGAATGGGAGAAGACATTTGCAAATGATACATCTGATAAGGGGTTAACATCCAAAATACATAAAGAACTCCTATCACACACACAAACATGCTGATTAAAATATGGGCACAGGACTCGCACATTTTTTTAAAAACATTCAGATGGCCAGGAGACACAAGCAAAGAGCCTCAACATCACTCACGATCAGGGCAGTGCACATCCAAAGCACAATGAGATACCGCCTCACACCTGTCCGAGTGGCTCAAATCAAAAACAGAAGAAACAACAAATGTTGGTGAGGATGAGGAGAAAGGGGACCCTCACACACGGCTGGTAGGAAGTCGTGCGACCACTCTGCAAAACAGTGCGGAGGCTCCTCAGAGAGTTAAAAGTAGAAATAGCAAATGATCCAGTAATTCCACTCCTATTTACCCAAAGAAAAAAGAACATTAATTCAAAAGGATACATGTACCCCTACGTTCACTGCAGCGTTATTTATAATAATCAAGATACGAAGCAGCCCACACATCCATCAATAGATGAGTGGATAAAGAAGATGTGGTTTATATGTGCAGTGGAATATTACTTCGGCCATAAAAGAGAATGAAATCCTGCCATTTGTGACAAGAGGGATGGAGCTAGAGGGTGTAATGCTAAGGGAAGCAAGTCAGAGCAAGACAAATACCAGGTGACTCCACTTACATACATAACCTTAAACCAGCAACATTCTTACAAAGAACAAACTGCTGGCTGCCTTCGGGGAGGTATGTGGAGGGGAGTGAAACAGACAAAGGGAATTAAACCTTCAGTTATAAAATAAGTTACAGAGAAGAGAAAGCAAAAAAGAAAAAAATCACACACCACATGCTCACACATATGCACACAGAAATACACACCCACACACACACACTCAGAGGAGGTTGGAGCATTTAACAGTATAAAAAGTGGCACATCCTCCCAGATTTGTCTCCTAGAAGTTAATGAGCCGGCTTGACTGCACACGGCTCACTCTCAGGTAACAAGGCCACGTCACGGCCGTCTTCTCTGCCGTCTCTCAAACTTGGATCCAGCCAACTCTGCTGACTAGTCAGAGTCCGCGAAGACGGGCGTCGTGACCCCGACTGAATGTACTCATTCTCCCGTTCCCTGGGTAACAGCAGTTATGCGAAGCGGGCCTGTGCAATATGGGGCCACTTATTCAATACAACTTCCTGGGATCTGACCCACTTACAATGTTTTTTCTGTCTGAGTGATTTCCTCCTGACTAAAATCATGAGATAATTCCTTCCCTTCCTGCTCTTTCTTTCCCTGCCCTTTCATCATCTCAGAAACTAAATCACAGTTGTCAAAATCGAAGGCAAAGACACAGCCTTCAGAACCAATACCACAGCAGAAGGAACCAGGGACGGGGAAACGTTCTCTCTGGAAACGCACAAAACCGCAAGCCAGGAGCCCGGGGTCCCTCTCACGTCACAGCTGCACAGACGCGGTGGGGACCAGCAGCAGCCCGGCCGGTGTCCTGTGGGCATCGCTCACTCGCCCAGCAGCAGTGACGGAGACGGAAGACACGCACACGCCACGCCACCCACGGGAGGGGGAGTTTTAAGATATGCACCTGCTTTGTGAGGGACAGGCGGACGTCAAAGCTCCTAGGACAGCGCCAGGAAGGACACAGGGCCTCTTGGGCTGACAAGGAAAACCACGTTCTTACAGCGTCAGGAGTCAGGTGTCCGACCAACACGAGGGGCAGATTCCGGTTCCTGGCGCTCCGAACATGACCTGTGCCGTGTGGCCAAAAGCTCCCATAACCTGATTTCTAGGAATCTAATTTTAAACATCTTCGCAGCTAACAGATCACAAAAATACAGCATTTGGAACATTGCAGCACAAGTGCTAAAAAAAAAATTTTTTTTTTTAAAAAAAACACCTAACCAAAAATAAAAGTGGCATTTCAGGCAAAACCCTGGAATTAGAAGAACACAGTTACATCCTGAAGCTCTTCCAAACCTTTTTTTTTCTCTTCAACTACACTCACTCCTAGACAACAATGAGGATCATGGTCACAATAAGTCGGTGGAAACGCCAAGGCTCTCTTCTCTAGGAGGACCTCCCGTGTGACCTGCAGAAGTTCCGTGTCCCCCCCTCGCCCTCCAGGGGCTCCCGCTGGCCGCTCGGAGGGAGGGACCGAGGCCTCCGTCACAGCCTGCAACCTCCTGTTGTCATCAGGGAGAACGGGACGGACACACAGGACTGAAGGCAGGACTGACCGCAGGCAGGACGCCAGAGCAGGAGGCGCTCTGCCCCGCTAGACACTGCTGGCTCTGAACCACACGGAGCCCCCCGCGGCGCACTGGCCACGGAGGTGACGAGTGGGCCCAAAAATGCAGGAAGCCCACATTCACGCTAAATGCCCACTCCCGCCAGCGGCAGGTGCCCCCCAAACAGCAGGGCGCTGGCCAGGGGACCAGGCAGGCGGAGGCCGCCCGCAGACCCCAAGGACACCCGCTCCGAGGGAGGCGTCGGTGGGGAGCCGGGATCGCGCGGCACAGCCCAGCCTGGGCGCCCGCCGGAACCCCTCCCCGTGAGCCCGAGGGGCGGCCAGTGCAGACGCAGGCGGGCCGGCCCCACCAGCCCCCCCTCTTCCACGGACCGAGGCCTCTCCTCTGCGGCCCCTCCCCAGGGGAACGGACACCCCGGCCCAGCCCAGCTGCTTGCTCAGGCACAAACCGTCCTTGCCCCGCCCCCCCCATGTTCTCAGCCACACTTCAGATTCTCTTCCGGAACATCCCTTTCCTCCGGGCTGTGAGGAGCGGCACCGTCCAGGGCCCTCGCCCTCACGCAGGCTTCTCCCTCCGCCTCCACACGCGTGCCCTCGCCCACCCTGACCCTCTGCTGCACTTGCGCAAAGACCCCCCACCGAGCCCACTCCAGCCCTGGGGTCTCTCCATGCACTGCTCCCCGTCTTCAAACTCCCAGCTCACGTGGCGTCCAGAAGCATTTCAAGGTCACGTCCAAAATGAGCTCATCCCCCACCCAGACTCTCTCGTTTCCCACAACCACCACCAGCAGCCTGGAAACCGCCAGCACCCTCCCCACGTCTCCCCTTTCCCCCAAATCCACCGTTAAGGCGCCTCCGTTCACTTGTTCCCCCGCCCCGAGCCCGTGCCCCCTCCTCTTTCCCTGGCCGGCACGGCCCCTGCCCGTCCTGGCCCCTGGCCCGCTGCCCACCCGGGGACATGCGCTCGGGGACACCTCCGAAACCCCCTCTCGGTGCCTCAGCTACCTACCAGCTGAGGACTTCCGGTTCTAGCCTCAGTTATGTCAACGCGTGTTTGATCACCCCCCAGGGTGACAGGCCTCCTGTGCCCCACAGTCCCGCGTGGGAGAGCGTCGGACTTTATATTCGGGCGAACAGGCCTTCTTAAAAAAGCAAAAGCCTTTCCTGAGAGGTCCGTGACCTTGCCACAGACACGGAGACACTGAGAACAAGAGGTGAGGACCGCAGGCAGCTGCCTCCCCGGAGTCAGGTGCTACCAGCTGTGTGGCAGCGCCTCGGCCACCTGGGTGCCGGCGGACGTGCGCGGTGGCCAGGACGCGGTTTGTGCCCGTCGTACTGCTACACGGCATTTAACTGATAAAACACAGCCCCGCAAGGAGAAACTAATCCAGTGAAAAGTAGGATGTTTGGCAAAGACTAGATGCAGGAAAGTTTATATTTTTAACTTTAAAAAGTGCCTTCAAATTAGGTATGCGAAAAGCCACAGTAAAACATTAGGGGACATAAATGAGTAAAACCTAGGACTCTCAAGTGTCTGTGGCGTGACAGGTGGTGGCCGTGGGCACGGCCCAGGCAAGGGGGAGGCACCCACATACCCCACTGGTGGTTCAGACCTCTTCAGTGGACCGACATCACACAGACGGGCTTCTGCGTCCAGGAAGGACGTCACAGGAACCTGGCCCTGTCCACACCGATGTGAGAGGCCCGGGCCTCCCTAGGAGGCCGGCGCCAGCAGGTGGGGATGGCCTGCGGGGTGGGGGGGGCAGCCTCCTCGCTGCGCAGCAGGGGCGGGGCTTCTGCTGCAATTCCACATGCGGTGTTTGAGCCGCAGCTCCAGGGAAAGGTGGAACATCCGCACGCAAAGAAAGCAACGGAACTGATGAACGACCAGCACAGACGAAGACCAAGCAGGCTGGAGCTGGTCTGGGAGCGCAAAGGCCAACGGGCGCGTGGTGAGGCTGGGGTGCAGGGATGGCGCTGCCCAGCCCGCGCTCCGGAAGAACAGACAACAAAGGGGAGAGAGAGAACCGCTCACTAACTAAAAGCTCTTTGGGGTCAGAAGAGGGATAAAGGGATCTCTGGCTCTCCCTCCCTAGAATTTTCTTCACGGAGCATGGCAGAAACTCGCATAACCCTACATCCTGGGCAGCTGGAAGGTCAGAGTGCCCGCCGAGACACAGATGGAGAAGGGCTTAGCCCATGTGCCAACAGAGCTGTGCCAACACTTCAAGACCATGCATCGGAAGGCTGTCATTTCTGTAAAAGATGTGCACAAATTTAGGCCTGGGCAGATGGAGATGTATATGCGAACAGGAGGCCTGGCCGCCCTTCCCCAC
>NC_043709.1:136540780-136555037 GCF_006229205.1 Suricata suricatta | reverse complement strand
GGCTCAGTCGGTTGAGCGTCCGACTTCGGCTCAGGTCACCATCTCAAGGTTCGTGGGTTCGAGCCCCATGTCAGGCTCTGTGCTGACAGCTCAGAGCCCGGAGCCCGCTTCGGATTCTGTGTCTCCCTCTGTCTGCTCCTCCCCTACTTGCTGTCTCACTTTCAAAACTAAACAAACATTAAAAAAAGTGTTTTAATACATAGCGAAATGTGCCAAGAGGCAAGGGAAAACGGTCTCACAGACAAGCAGGAACAGTTACAGATTGTTTGTAGAAGTGGGATCGTAATGTGCAAAGTGTTTTGTCACCAGGAAATTTCCTACCCAGATGGGGGTCACAGGTTCGGGGCTGTGAGCAGACAACCGGTGTTCGCACTGCAGTTGGTTTTTACTGCTCCCCACTGACCACACGCTGTAGAAAGACAGAGACCCCAGCAAGGCCAGCGAGACCACAGCAGGGGAAAATCGAGAGGCCAGGAAAGGCTTGGGGGAGGGGCAGGGGGTGGGGAAGGGAGGGCTCCCTGGGAAGCTTCCCTGCAACTCTTCAACCGGCCTGGCAGACCTGGGAAGGAGGGAGGTCTAGGCCACTTCCTGCCCTTTTCCGTTTCACAGACTTAAAAGCATTTACCTACCGAACATTACGAAGCGGCGCCTCAGCCATCAGGGCCAGCACAGCAGTGGCCGGCAGGTCCTCCCCTGTGGCTGGGTCGTCACTCCCAGGTGACGCCGCGGCCGCCTCCGCTCACACAGCTCCCAGCGGCAGGTCGAGCCTCCAGCTCTCCCTCCGCACCTGACTCTGCTCAGGACAGCAGTGCCGTGGACGGCTCTCCTCCTGACCCAGACACACTGAAACCTAAAACAGAAACACGCATTTCCTAACAAAAAGGAAGGCAACCTCTGATCTTAAAAAATAGGCGGTCTCTCCTTCACAGCCCGGACCACTGAGGGCTCAGCCCTGCGCACAGTAACAGCCCCCGCTGCCTCCGGCCACAGCCAGGGACAGGGCGGGAGGGGGCAGGCTGGCCACTCCAAGGACTCGGGAGTCCCCGAGGTTAGACACAGCTCCTCCCCACACAGAGCCCACTGGGTGGCTCCCCAGTGACCAGGGACAGGGACCAACCGGCGACGGAGATGAGGGAAGAACACAGAGCCTCTCCACCAAGCGAGGCTGGCGCTTAGAGGGGGGGTGTGGAGGGGGGGCCAATGTCCGCAGCGGTACCCAGCAGGAGGGAGCAGCCAGGGCACAGGAGTCACCCCACCTGCTGCCCCCCGGTGGGGAGGGTTGGGCACCAGAAGGAACCTGACACACGCACAGACCCCCTCCACACACATTCCACACGCACAAGACACACCCTCCGTGCACGAGGCACACCTACAGCCTCAGGAGCCGGTGGCCCTGCGGTTAATGATTCACCCTTGCCCGAGTCCAGCACCTGCAAGGAAGCGATCTGGGCCGGGCTGGAAGGAGGCCACCGTGCACTTCCGTAAACTTGCACACACGGTAGGAAGGTCGGATAAGGTCATCTCCACGGACGTGGCCTCATGCCTCGGCGTAACTTTCTACTCAAAAGTCAGCCTGTTAGAAGCCTGTACAGTCAGGGCGCGGGCTAGGACTTGGGTGGAGAGAACACGTAAGCAGGGCCCCCGACCACTCACGTGTCCCCTTGAAAACCAGGAAAGCCCCAGACCCCACCGTCTCATTAGGCTCAGTGCCCAGGAGCCCTCCCCTGGGGAAGCCCCCTGCCTCAGCCTGAGGGCCGCCGGCCAGGGGAGCAGAAGGCTGAGCACAGCAGCCCCGGGGCAGCCGCAGGCAGCACCCCTTCCTCTGCTCCTCGGGGGGCTCACTGGGCACCTACCCCTGCACTGGCCTGTGGCAGGTCCCACTCAGTTGTCTGTCCCATTGACAGGCTCAGACCCTGGGTCCTGCCAGGTTACAGGCATGGCTCTTACCGCTCCCTGGACGTCCAGTACAGATGCTCACAGGGTCGACTGAACAAATGCTTCAGAAGAGGAGGACAATTCAGAAGCTAATGCAGCCTCCGGTGGAGTCTGGAACCAGGTGTAACTGGCCTCACAGGGGAGGGCTGCATGTGCACACCTGCTCTGCCCCCAAGCGCGTGCCAGCCTGGGGCCGGGCACGCCCAGCGGACAGTCCATGCAGGCTGGTGTTAGATCATGAGGGAGTCACAGGGGACCCCCTCAGTCCCCATCTTCAGAAAGCACATCGATGACTACACTCCCTCAGGACCCACAGAAACTCCACCACACAGGACACAAAGGTCATCCAACGTCCAGGATGACACCAGATCGCTGGCCTCTGCTCCGTGAGCTGCAGTGATCAATCTTACATTTTATCCCCGCTTCAGCACAAGGTGCCGAACTAAGGCCGGGACCCTCAGGTCACCCACAGGAATACAACACGATCCACACTCCAAGCCAGGGGAGGGGACTCAGGGCAGGGAAGCAGGCCCCCAGCTGGCCCCACCGGACCTGACTTCCCAGCCAGTCTCTGGGCTCAGGCAAGAGACCCTGAGGGCAGAGTGTCTCCTGCGGAACAGACACCACCCGAGCCACTAGGTCCCCATGGAGCCAGCAAGACCGTGCGGGAGACGGACCACGGCACTGGGATAGAGCTGATCTTCACTGCCTCGGGCAGGTGCCCCTCCCCCATGAACTTGGAAGGATTTACGGCACTTTGGAGACATCTTTGAGACACTAGTCCTCAGTCTTCCCGACGCTGGCCTCGCTGAAATGAATTCCTTTTCTATCTCACCAGTACTCACTTCTCTGCCCTTGGATTTTGTCAGCAGCGAGAGGCCAAACCTGGTCTGCTTGGGACCCCGCACCCCAACGCCTGATTGTCTCATTACAGAACTACTTAACTATTCTGCACGCAGCCGGTGCTGCACGGCCCTGCGTGGCGAGGAATCCGTGCGGCCGAGAAAGATCAACCCAAAGCCCATGGAAAGAGGATTTAGATTTTCCAGAAAAACAACAAAACTGGTGAGGCTTGGACAAGCAGAGGTTTGTTCACAGGTAGCTTGCTCAAAACAAGTCCTTCCCAAAGATCATCAAGGATTCCGGCAGTCAGAAGACCCACGCCCACCGTCAGAGCCCCCCATACACAACAATGATGGGTCAGAAGGAAGACGGAAGGAAGGAAGGAGGAAGACAGGACTGAAGAACGGAGGATTTGGAACAAAGTCATAAATGGAAATCAAATACAGGCCCCTGGTTAGGTCACAGAGACCAGGTTAGTCTGAATTACAAGCAGCAACATCCACGCTGAACTCTGAGCCTCTAGGTGATCTGGAAGCACCCTATTAGAAGGCTAAATCGAAAGAGAAAATCAATTCACAATGCAGAATAATGACTCGGCCAGAGTAACCAAATTAGTACAATCTACTGAAAGTCAAATCGTATCTCTCTTTAAGATTGGATTATTCTGCAGCTCGGGGGCAACTTCAGATCTAGGACCAACCAGAAGAGGATCTTGCTCTCCTTCCTTCTGATAACCACGGCCCGGCGAGGCCGAGAGGAGGGGCGCTCGTTGCTCACAGAACAGGTGCGAATGGCCGGAGGACGGAGCGGCTGCTGCGTGTCCCCTCCGGCCCCTTCGGAGAGCAGGGCCGTGGGAGGCAAGGCCACAGGGAACCAGCACCCGCCCTTTCCGGGGACAGCTTCCCCAGGAGCGCCGAGCATCGCCCAACCATCTGCCCGGTCTCAAGCACGGTCATTCCTGCCGACATTTACCTGGATCAAGACTTTACTTACACACAGCAAAGGAAGCTAGAGTTGTTCTGATTTTTTACGTCTTTTTTAATATGAATTTATTGAGACGCACGAGCGTGAGCAGAGGAGGGGCAGAGGGAGACACAGAATCCGAAGCAGCTCCATCTTCTGAGCTGTCAGCACAGACCCCAACACGGAGCTTAAACTCATGAACCGTATGATCATGACCTGAGCTGAAGTCAGACGCTCAACTGAGTAAGCCACCCAGATGCCCCTGTCCGGACTGTTTAAGTTTGGTTTGAGAGAGAGACCGAGACAGTGCAAGAGGGGGAGGGCAGAGAGAGAGGGAGAGAGAGAATCCCAGCAGGTTCTGTGCTGCCAGCACAGAGCCTAAAGCAGGGCTCGAACACACAAACTGTGAGATCATGACCTAAACTGAAATCAAGAGTCGGGCGCTCAACCGACGGAGCCACCCAAGCTCCACTTAGATTCCATTTATAAGCTTCACTTATAAATGGAATCTAAAAAAAAACAAATTAACAAAACGGAAACACAGTAAAAATCAAACTAGTTGTCAGTGGGGAAGGAGGGGAGGAGGTGGGCAGAACAAGCAATGGGGATGAAGATGGACACACTTCTGGTCATAGGACACAAGTCACAGGGGTGGGAAGCGCGGCAGAGAGTACAGGAATACCGTCATAACTCTGGGACAGATGTATGGTGACAGATGGCGATTACACTTTTCATGGGGAGCATTTCATAACGTATAGAATCGGCGAATCACTACGTGTGCCCTGCACCTGAAACGAGTACGGCATTGTGCGTCAACCACCCTGCAGTTAAGAGAAGATTTGCCCTAACAAGATTCTCTAATCACTAGATTGTCTTCCCAATTATGAGTAACCACTAAATAGCTTCCTCTCAGGATCTCACACTAAAAATAGGATAACAAAAGAAAGCCACATCCTGACAACTTTATTAAGCAGATTATAGTTATGAAAATAAGGGATGCTTGAGGCTAGATTCCTAAAACATCCTTCGAAGAACTGTGGACCAGAAGCAGCTGGGAATTGTTACATCAGGTGGAAAAAATATTCAGGGTATATGGGAGTAAACCGGCCTTAAAAATCACGTAGATCATGAAACTTGGCACCTTTCAAAAAATTACACTTCCTACTTAGGATAAGGGTAACCTCCTCCTCCGTGAGGGTGGGCCTGGGGTCGGGAAGAGCTTGTGGGGCAAAGCAGGCTGGCCTGGGCCCGACCTCAGCCCCTTGGCCTTGAGCAAGCTTCCCGAGGTTTGCTCCCCAGGAGACGCGAGCCGGCGGCGCTGGGCAGGCGAAGGGTCAGGCGGGGAGACGCCCAGCGCGGACGCAGAGCCGTCTGCCACATCAGACGTAACCCTCCAAATCCTGCACAGTCCATTCGGACCGACGGGACTCGAGCTCTCCGGAGACCAGAGAGAGCCGGCCTCATTAGACGCGGGCCTCACCCCTGCCAGAGCGGCAGGCCGGAAGGGGCGCTCGGAATGAGAGCCCTCTGCTTCAAACTAGACGGTGACTGCCGCCGGAGTGAGCAGGGCGTCCTGGCGGGTGACGCGGCCGCCTTGAGGCAGGGCGCTCTCCTCGAAGAGACGGTGAAGAGGCTGTTCCGGGAAACTCGCTTAGAATATTCTTCCCAGAAACACAACCAAGAACGAACAGCATGGTCTCTTGACCAAAACGATGACGATTTCTGACAAAACCATAGCACCCAGCCTCCTGATTCTAAAGGACGGACAGAAAGGTGAGCCCCAAGGGGCCTGTGTTTTCTGTTTCTCTTCCAGGAGGGGGTTTCAAACATACAGAAAATGTGAAGGGTCGTGTAACAGACCTCGGAAAAGTCCAGAGGAATCCCTGCTCATGGAGGCGGCGCGCAGGGCGGGGTCACATCCCCCCCCTCCTTCCCGGGCTTGCCGCCAAGGCCAGCCCACCCACGGCACCCACGGCACCCACGGCCACGCAGAGCTCCTGGTGCCCGCCTCGAAAGGACCCCCGATCAAAGGCCGGATCCCCAGGCGGGGTTCAAAAGAAAGGCAGCCACACATTCCAGGATATCGAAAATGGTCAGGAAGACGCTATTCATGAGTTTTAACCACTTGAAACCCAGTGTCTTCATCTGTTCAAAGAGGAGGATGTCGTTCCCTCAGAAACTATTTTAAAAGGACTAAAAAAGATCAATTCAAAAGCTACAAGGCACCATGCAATTACGAAGTTGGCTTGTGTCTTGGTTTCCAGGAACGCTAGCCTTCCAAATGTTACTCCACAGCCCAGGTCACCTCCCAGGACCGCCCGGAGAGCCCTCAGGCAGCCGGCCTCGTGAGCCTCCGGTCCCCGGTGAGGGCAGTCCCAACGCCCAGGACTGCGCACGTGCCTTCCTTCCCCAAGGCCTTGCCCTTGTCCAGGCCCGGGACACAGGATAGACTCGGGCACTTTCAGAGCCCCGTTCACGTACACACTTTCCATCAAGGGCAGACGTCACCCGGATCCCATTTGTGCCCAACACTAAATAAGTCATCAAACAAAATCAAGGCTACTTCGGCCTGTGTCCAGGGCCAGATCGTCCTAACACAAGGGAAGAATTCTAAATTACCAAGAGTCATTCTAGATCCCTTACTAACTGGGAATCTAAATAATAACTCCTCACATCTACATGGGAAGAAAAGCAAATTCTACTTCTTTTTCATACCTATTTGTGTACAATGAGAAACGTCTCAACGTCTGGACGCCGACATCAACAGCAAAATAGCCCCAAGGGCTGGTGCTCGTGTGACCCCTGTCCTGCCAGGTCTTCAGGGAAAGCATGGCCGTCCCCGGGAAGCCTAGACCCACCTGTGCTAAAAGCAAAATGAAATCGCAATCCACCTGCAAAGCCTTTTCACCAAATTTCCTGGCACGACACACCACGGCAGCAGCGCGATGCACTGTGATGCACTAGTAACGTTTTAGTCCCGGCAAGTTGTAGGCTATTTCCTGAATTTTAAATGTGTATTTTTAATGACAAATTTAATCTCATCATGCCCTTGCTTAAATAGCTCCTTAAAGATTGCTTTGTACGACTAAATCTCACCAGCTTTCAAGCACATATTATATTCGCCCAAATAAGGCAGAATAAAAGATCACTGTGCAGCCTGACAGCGCTCCGTCAGGGATCTCGCAGGAAGCCCGTCTGCACCTTATCGTTTCATGTGACTTTAAATGGTCAGTTACCGTACAGAATTGAAGCCACAACTGCGACGGCATGAGGTCCACGCCAGGGTGGCGGAGGTGCCTCAAACCCAGCCCCTAGTTTCTGTGTGAAAAGAAGACAAATAAAAGATGCTGTGAAAGGTGACAGAAAGGGCCCTCCCACCCTCACACGCCGCGACAGGGCCCAACCCAGGTGACCGGCAGGGTGAGTGTGCGGCCAAAGCCCCGAAATGTCATGGAAGTCGTCCCAAAGGGTGAGGCCTCCGAGCGTTCTCTGGGCCATCGCCACAGCCACCCTGCCCCTTCCCAACACCAGGCTCCGAATCCTGGGAGGGGCCTGGCCCCTCAGAACAGCCCGGGGCCCACAGGGTCCCGCTGTGGCCTGGTCAGACGACATCCACACTCATGAGTCACCGAACCCGAGGCATGAGGAGAAGGGGGATTCCACCCAGCATCTCCCCACACTGAAGGCTGAGGAACGGGCATGTCCAGCAGAAAGATGTCCCAAAGTCACAGCTGGCGGCGCTCTGAGCTTTGTCATCAGTGGGCAGATCCAGGCCGCTCCTCCAGGAAGCTCTAGGAGTAACTGCAACCGGAGGTCCACCATGGGGTCGAGACGCGGTGGGACTAGACTTTATGTGGGCGGTGCTTCCCGGGAACACCTGGACCAGAACCTAACTAGGACGTGCCTCCCTACTTTCCTCCTAAAAAATTAGGCTTAAAGGTGTACTGACCTAAGAGCCCATCAGGAAGGAAGAAGTCTTGTCTTTAAGAAAGAGGAGGGGTCATTAGTCTCTGAAACTACTGATGCACAGCAAGTGCTCAGCTAACACCGATCAAGAAGTGAGCCCTCCCACACCCTCTTTCCACTTCTGTCTCCCAAGGCTGCTCAGAAGTCACTAACTTCCATCCACCCGGATAAACTCAGTTACGGGGACGGCCAGGGCCAGCAAGCACCAGGTGCTCCAGCCCAGTGGACGCAGCTGGGACAGAGAGAGCAGGCCTGGGACGCCACCCCGGCGGCAGGAGCAGAGGCTCCCCCTGGCAGGTGGGGGCGCAGGCTGGGGAGGTGTGCCAGCTCGCCCACGGAGGGCCCAGCCATCCTGTCCCCGTGGACAGAGGCCAGGAAGAGTGCTTCTCAACGGACAGACTCCTGCATTTAGTCCTGAGAAACCTCAAGAACCTGCCACAAAGCCCTACAAATCGGATTTAGAAAAACATCCAGGGAGATTCAGGGAGCACGGAAGAAGGTCATCCATTAGTTAAAAATGGAATTTTGTGCTCTGAGCTCCCACTGTACTAAAATCCAGCTCCCGCAAGCCGATGGCGCCTTAGTGAACCTGTCCTTTCTAAAGCACGTGGCCAACTAAAATATTTCATCTGTTCCTCGCTCTGACAAGCTCTTAAATATACTTGACATGCTTACGTGCGGATTTGTAAGCTACGTTTTGTCAGCATACGGTAACTGTAACACTGACGTGAGTGGCCGCGCTGCGTCTGCAGGGTAAGAAGTAATCTCTGTGTTAGCTTGTTTATGAGGAAGACTCCATCTCCCCAGAAGGCTAGTCAGTAACAACACAGCTCACTTCCCGGTTTCACTGCAGGTGCAGCGGCCTTCAAAGTCTACTCTTCCCAAGAAGCATCTCTGGATGCTCCCTTGGAAAGAGCGGCATGGTGAATCCGGGCCAACTGCATCTCCATCGAGAAGGGAGCCTCCGCGTGGCGAGGAAGGTGAACAGGAGTCACCCAGGGTTCAAAATAGATGCTCTGTCTTTCCTGAGAGTGACGGAGTCAGGGGACGTGGCTCCGTGTCAAAACAGAGCGCGACCAGACCTCCCACGTCAGGGGGCAAAAGTGTGCTCGCTCAGGAAACTCCAGGACGTGTCGGCCTCACCCTCTCCAAGCCCTGACTTGTTCCGTGAACTCCTGGCACGAGCAGGAGGCTCCCTGCACGGCGGACTCGGGTGTCCCTCAGCGCAGGGCCCCTGCCCGAGGAGAGGCCGCACCCGACGCCTCCCCCCAAACCGACGCTCAGCTGTGAGCCGAGCGTCTGAAGTTTACATGTGACTTTTGAATAACTCAAAAATTATTAAATGTTATTAAATTATTAAATGACTTGACTAACCAGATATCTGAGTTAAAAAACAAAATTAGCTGTTTACAATTGTGAATAAATACGCGGGGAATCCTCTCCCTGGAGCTGACAGAACTAATGGGATCTGGCCCGTGGGCTTCAATCTCCTCATCAGGACACAGGTTTCAGCAAACACGTGACTTACAACCAGCAGCCCAAAGAGAAAGACGTATTATTCCTAACCTAGTATCAGTCCCAGAATCCCCTCATTTCTCATTATCTTGGATAGTTGGGTCTTTTTGTTTTTTCTGACTTTTAATGCCCACTGGAAAAAGCCCTTCAGTAAAGAGCGCTCTCGATCTGCAAAGCGCACAGCACGGAGAGCCCGTTTTCCTCCAGGACATGCAACGGCCACAGCAGCGAAGAGCGGCCTGGTTCCCTGCAAGGGGTTGCTTGCTGTCGTGTCACCTTCCACAACTAAGGAGCTTAGCGTTTTCCCACTTAGTCTCAGGGGATTATTACCATTAATAACCCCATACGGGTCCAGAAGAAAGAAGTGCACTTGACGTGTGTTCGGCGCACGTGCACTTGTGCCTCCGGCACGCTGACTCCTGCATTCTTGCCCCGCGCCAGCTGGGGTTCCCAATCAGAGCTCCTCTTTGAGAGCGCTATTTATTATCCTCACCAACAAACAGATGCAATTACTTCTTTTGAGACATGATGAGTTTTTGACCCTCTTCGCAGAAAAGAACAGAGTGCTGGTAACAATAGATCATCTCTGAATGGCACACCAAAAAAAAAAAAAAAAATTCACAGAAAAAGAACCAAAGTTGGTGACCTTGACCAAAGAGTTAGAGAAGGAGAAAGTGGAACATCAGGGGAGCACCAACCCCAAAGGGGCCGGAAGTCTACGGCGGCGCCCACGGTGCCGATGTTACAACCGAGCGAGCGTCCCCTGCTCCCAGGGTCAACAGCCATACACAAAACTAAGTATCTGCAGCCAAGACTGTGATTTTTCCTCAGCATGCTTGAGCAGTTATGACAAGGACTGGAAATGAGCTTAATAATGTGACTAGGATTTGACCTGGTGAGTCAGCCTATAGACACAGGACATCAAAACTAAGATTATCCACCACATTCTCTTTGCCATCCAGAAGAATACAACTCGTCCCATAAATCACTGCTTTAAAAAAAAAACAGCTCTAAAAAAAGAGACAACCCGTGTGGAAATGGCTGAGATGAGGGAGGCAGAAAGTGACTCATAACCTCCAACAGCTTGTAGCCTGCAAACCGTAACAAGAGCAGAAAGCCAGAGGGCCCAGCAGAAAACAAAACAGAGTCATTGTTACCGCGCTGACCTCACAAAGCTCAGATCTAAGCGTAACTACAGCATTGCAAAGACCTTCCGATCACTCAGAACAATTTTACAGGTCTACGCCTTTAATGTGTGCGTGTTTACGCGCCCAGCTTCCTGGCTAAATCTGACATCTATATTTATTCACCGAGAAAAGAACATTCAAACTTAACTATTTTCCTAACTCTGAAGAACTCTTGTAATCCAAGTCCACACATTTCAAATCCCACACATACCAATGCTGCCATTTTGTAAATATTTTTTTAATACAGGTAACAATATTGTAGGTTTATCATGCCAAGCATTCCATTTCATTCACCACAATACTCACAGCTATTTGACAACTTGGGCAGATGTAACAAAGTAAACAAATTCTGTTACCGAATTTGAGGTCTGATTCCAGGTGGAGTGGGTCCATGTGGCCTCACAGCCCTCATTTCCTCATTTCCTGCCCCTTCCCTGCCTCCTCTCCACTGACAACAAATTACCAATGAGCGCCTGCAGGAAAAGTTCTTTCACCCTTGTTTTCCAGAATCAACTATATCCTTTCAATGAGGGTAACGCAGTGTGGTTTGCATTAGAGACGGCTGGGCCTTACAGCCTAGAAGGTGGTCCTCAGATGTCAGCCTGGGCAGAGCCCGGAGGTCTGAGGCCCGGGGCCTCCGAGGACGCAGGGCTAGGACTCGGGTTCCAGGGCTACATGCATCTGTTATCTTGTGCCCAACAGCCCCAAAAATGCCACGCCGAAAGTCAGCAAACATTCCAACTGGCCATCTCAGATTGTATTCTTTGGTGACAGGAATGTGCATGTGAACTGCTGGCCGGCAATTACTAAAAAAAAAAAAAGTTACTGGCCCCTCGACCAACACCAAGAATCTGACAGGAGGTTCCCTTTCACCCCCCTCCGTAGGTCGTTACTCACTTACTAAGAAAGGGTCCGTCCGGCCAGACGCTGCTCCGGATCCTAACAGGTGCAGCAGTCTCGTATATTAATTGGCAGAGGAGAGCATGAACGGAGTAACTCCTTCAAGCAAAAATCAGGAAGTGGGCACACACAGTAACAACAACCCCGAAACGTGGGACATGGGATCGACGTCTCTACAGACACCAACCAAGCGGCACCGGCTGTGTCCCGGGCGGTTTTCCTAAGTTCCACCAAAATAAGAATCCGTCCAGTCCTGGACCGGCGGAGGCCTCCGGGTGCCCACAAACGACCGTCAGTTAACACGCAAACGTATTGCTACGTTTCAACCAACAACAGACAGTTCTTTAAATTTTCTTTAAGTTTTCTGTTTCTTCTCAACTTTGCTTGGAGTTTCCGTTTCAAGTTTTTCCTTAAACCAAAATGAAATTATTTGGGGGCCTTCTTAAAGCCAAAAAGGAAAATGCACGATTCCAAAAGGTGAAATGTCTGGAAGCGGAGGGAGGAAGAAATGATTTGGGGGAAAGGCGCCACGGCCCCTCCACCTGGCGCCCTGCAGCCAGCTCGTCGGTGTCCACCTCTCCCCTCCAGGCCCAGCTATTGTGAGCAGACGGACAGGCCCTGGCCCCACACCAGCGACTCTACCCAGACACACAGAGGCCATCGGTGCCCCGGGAGGGGCCGCCTGCCACACCTCCCCACGGGAAGCGCCCGCACTTTGCTGCCGATGCTGCTCTGCAGCGAGAGGCTCCCGGCGAGGCAGGCACGGGGGAGGCACAGTGGGAAGAAAACGGAGGCGACCAGGAGAGCAGGACGTAAAAATCAGAGTTCTGCAGTTTAAGGACTCAATCCGCAACCCTTTCACAATGACCCACGAAACCCGACTCCAGCACCCGTAACAACACCCAGGAGACGGCACGCACCCAACTGCGCCGGCGGACAGAAATCCACACCACCGACCCCGCCAGGGGCCGGCCGGCCACGCGGGAGCGTGGACAGAACGGTCTACTCTGTTTTTTCAACCTATACTGTGTGCCTCAAACGGAATTGGTTTTCCATCCTCCTCAGCAGGAACCGAGCACTGGAAATTCCACGTTTCCATGATATTTTCTGATATTGTAATAACATGATCAAGACTAATTTAAAGAATTCTCTCCACATGAATCATGACTGAGAATTAAATGTGATAAGAGTTGTTTGAACGTTTCACTGTGCAAGTGGATGTGCTGGGGGATTTTTAGGTTCCACAACGTAAAAGGACAGATTTCTGATCCTTCCAATCTCTGAAGCAATACTGAAGAACAAGTTGATTCGTCTAATTTAAGCCAAGAACAACTACTCAACGTGGTAAAAGACCTGAAACTCCAAAGAAGGCTCCACCAGCTCAGCCTGGACCCAGCAAGTCAAAGGGCAGCGTGAGGGGAGGAGGGGCGAGGCGGGGGCTGGGCAGGCCAGCGAGACAACCCTCTTGTTTCCTTCTTTGAGTCCAGGCCGAGCCCACCAGGGTTTGCGTAGAAAGAGAGACAAGAATGTACTTCTCTATGCAAACACATACCCCTTTCTCTGCCCCAACACCCAATGAGAAGCTCATTAAGCCCTTCCGACGCACCTGTGCGGACAGAAGGTGTCCACGGGGAACTGGACTGAGCACACCTTGGGCTAAAATGTTTCTGCCATCCTCTGGTCAGCGGGAGCAACAGGGGTGGCTGGTGACAGGTGAGCGCCATCTAACAGGGAAGCGCACCCCGGGTTCACGCACGGGCCCAGGACACACCCCCTCAGCCCGGGGCCCAGGCTCGAGGAGCAGATGTGAGCTGAGGTCCAGGTTTATGGGGGAAGGCGGTGCAATGCCGTGGAGGTTAGACGGTTTCAGGGTATTGACACAAAACGTCAGTGTAACGCAGACGTAGCACCAGTGTTTGGGGGTAAAGCACGAATGTCGGGGTCCCATAAGGAACACGGAGCGCGGCAAACATGCCGAGGGGGCCTCAAGAGCGGGAAGGAACCCGTCTGAACACAGACAAAATCACAGAATCTGGGCAAATACTGCCCAATGGAGACTCCGTCCCGTCAAACGGTCTGCCCACACTGCACGCTCTGCCCACCGGTCTGAGTCGAAACACTGTTCCCAGCTGGCACCGCACCACATGCCCTGCCTTGGGGTCCTCTGAGGCACTAGCAAACCCCTTCCACCAGCCAGAAGAGGGTCTGCTGAGCACACGGAGTCCAGGAAGCAGCCTCCTCTCCTCCCACAGGGCTGCCTCACGGTACAGAACAAGACCCTGCAGAACCCCAGATTTGAAGCAGAAAAATGGCCAAGTGTCCAGTCTTGTAAACCTGAAAAGACAGTTAATGCCACACCTCTGCCCTCACGCTGTTCCCTCCCTGCCCTGAATGTGTTAAAAAGGAAAACACAAAGTCAACATCAGCTCCTCCCTGCTGATGAAAATTGGCACGAATGAACGTACTTTCTGGCTCCCCGCCCTCACAGAACCGTTACACACGCGCACACACACTCACACGCACACACACACACAAAAGTTCACCAGGCTGAACTGCTCCAAATGTAAATTCAAAACCGGCCGGCCTGTCCCAGCCCGCGGGACGGGTGGCCTCTGCAGGGCGGCCCGGGCAGCACTAAATACACAGTAGACATTCCGAAGCGTCAGTGTTTCCTTTTCTGAAAGGCAGCAAAACCCGATCTAAACTTGTGACAGTTGAGCACATGACCCCACCATTAAGAGCAAATAAGAAGCAGCATCTAACACTCCGAGAAATCCCTGTAGCAAATCTGTCACAATTCTCAACGTGCGAGGTGAGGGCGAGCCAGCAGACCCGGCCTGCGGGGGGAGGGGGCCGCCGATGTCGCCCACCCGGCCGGCCCGGCCCCGCGAACAATAGTGAGGCTGTCTTCCTCGCGCCGCGGCCAGCACGCCCGGGCCATCGAGCCC
>NC_043709.1:136539064-136540680 GCF_006229205.1 Suricata suricatta | reverse complement strand
ATAAACTAGCCAGCAGCAACGTTGTTTTATCATTGTTAATCTTCTGAATTAATCAACTTTAAGACACTATGGAAAAATAAAATGCATTTTAGAAATAACAATGTTACAGTTTTAAGATTACAAATGAGGGGCGCCTGGGGGGCTCAGTCAGTTAAGCGTCCGGCTTCGGCTCAGGTCATGATCTCACGGTTGGTGGGTTCCAGCCCCGCGTCAGGCTCTGTGCTGACCGCTAGCTCAGAGCCTGGAGCTTGCTTCGGATTCTGTGCCTCCTTCTCTCTCTGACCCTCCCCTGCTCCCACTGTTTCTCTATGTCTCTCAAAAATAAATTTTTAAAAAAAAGATTACAAATGAGTTTTAATCCATGCCTCAATCTTTATATTACTTCTAAAACCAAATATTTACATTCTAAAATATTGGTGAGGTTTTAAAATGTTAATGTATCAACAGTTTTAAACTACAAATCTCTCTCTGAAGATATATAGGGAACTTTTTAACAAACATTAGAGCAGAAGGAAATACACCTAATTCATAGTAGCAAAAAAGACAACTCTCAGACTCCTGAAGGAATATGTAGTAATAAAACTCAAAAAGTGTATCAAAATATTAACTATGAAGTGTTTTAATTATTATCAGCAAGAGAAGGTCTGTGGAACTATGATGGCAAATCCCAAGACCATCAAACCAGCACGTAATCAACAGAGACCTTGTTGGGGGCAGAGCTTCAAGAAGAAAACACAGAGCTCTGGAGATCACAGTTTCCTCAACGCTAAAGAAAATAACCGTAACATTTTACACCAGTGGGTCCTCTCAACCTTTATTTTTCCTTTTTTCTTTGTATGACAAAGTATATGTATGTACTTTCAAATGTGTTTAAGGATTATATATTTGTGACATTCCATTAACTCCCTTCCAGAACTAAATGGTACCTCCTTTAAGCAAAAAAACAGGGCTAAATTATTACACAATCTAAAGATCTTATTTTTTTATATTTTTGAGATAGAGAGCGCATATGCGTGCCCATGAGTGGGGGAGGGACAGAGGGAGAGGGAGACACCGAATCCGAAGCAGGCTCCAGGCTCCTAGCTGCCAGCACAGAGCCCGACACGGGGCTTGAACCCATGAACCGTGAGATCATGACCTGAGCTGAAGTCAGATGCTTAACCGACTGAGCCCCCCAAGGCGCCTTTCCACAATCTAAAGACTTTTAATCCTACAAGTCCAAGTCTTAGGAAAATTCACCTAAGAAACACTGAATAAACTCTGAGTACAGCAGGATAGAAGTCACCTTTTCAAAACAGGAACATACAGGGCTGTTCAAAAGGTGGAGTTTTCTCCAACAAAAGCCTGGTAGCACCTACCGTTTTAACCACGTGTGGCAGGGTGCAGGCTGACGGAGCCTTGCTCCTGCTCCCCTCCCCAGGTGGAACCCGTGGGGCCCAGAACAGGGCTGGGTCCTCCCACGAGGGAGCCCTCCCTGAGCCAGGCCTCAGGCTGCTCCCCACCGACACGACCAATCACAGCGCGAGGTGCGAGGAGACGCACGTGGACACAGCAGCCAGGCTCCTCCCCCCCCGGGGCTTGACGCCCAGCTCCCCAATCCTACTCGGGCCGGCGCA
>NC_043709.1:136510124-136538964 GCF_006229205.1 Suricata suricatta | reverse complement strand
GGGGGATGAGACGGGGGCGCGAGGATGAGCGCGAGGCCGCGCGCCGGAGGTGGGGTCGGGACGGGCGGGCCGGCGCAGCGCGCGCTCCAGGGACGCGATCGGGGGCGCGAAGCGCGCTCACAGCGCAGCCCAGCCTCCGCCTCCTCCCGGCTTAAGGCAAAAATACCTGCTGGAGCCCAGGCCTAACGTGCAGTTAACACTCAAGTGTTTTGGGTTTCTAGGGCGGAATGACTTGGGGGTGGGTGGCAGTGCGGCCGCAGACAAGGTACTAGATGGGAAGTTGCCAATTCTGGATCAAGAACTGGCCAGCCTGTGCCCTTGGGATAATCATGCCCCAGACTGGGCTCCACCTGCCCCACCTGAGAAAAGGAGGAGCGATGGAGTCGCCTAAGCCCCACTTTCCACATCAGCCCCACCAGGCTGTGGCCCGATGCCTCCGGTCAGGGGGCCCCAGCCATCCGCAGACTGTGGGCTCCTGTGTTTCCCCAGCCCCGGCCACGATGGCCCCTCGGCCCTTTTCCCTTGCACTCCTCCTATGCTTTCCTCTTGGTGGGTCAGTTCCCACCGCCTCGGGGTGACCAAATCTGTGCCTCTGTCCTGATTTGGAGAGGCTGTCCACACTTCCCCCTGTCCAACTGAATAAGCTCTCTGAGATGCCCCCATACCCAAATCCGAAAAACCCAAAGTAAGCCAGCGCCTTCTCACTTCTCGTTACTTCCACCACTTAACTACAGCAGCCTGAAAGAGTCCGGGCCTTCTCTTCCGTGGTCTTCACACACTGCCTGCTCCCCAGTCCTCTCCTCTGGCACAAAGACTGGATGGACTGAGCTCATGGTCATTCCCAGTCAGCCCCCTCCTGCTCCCCTGGAGCATTCCCACTTGGTTCTCCTGCCAGCACGTACTTGACCCTGAGGCTGGGGTTGGCTCCCAGAAGCACAGGGCCATTCCTTCCCAACTCGAAGTCGGTCTACTGAATGCAAGCCCAGCTCAGCCACAGTGAAGACCCCCCACGCCCCCGACTCCACCCTGCAGGCCCTGCCACATCTCCCACGCCCTCGGGGTCCCCCGGAGAGCCGGTGTGCTCCTCGGTACGTGTGCTCTGTGTTCTCTTCAGCACCTTTCTCCAGGGTGTGGCCTCATCCCTGAGCACCTGCTCCTCCCACACCCTCCCCCATCCGTGCCTCACATCAACCCCATCAGCCCCGGAAAATCCTCTTCCTCCCTTGCTGGGCCCCGATAGCTGCTGCCCTTATCATGTGACCTTTCATTTGTCGTCTTCACGAGTGGCGGCTCCTCAAGACCAAGGCCTCCTCATCTTTGTCCTTCCCCTTGATGTGGCCGTTGTGACAGCTCAGGTGTTGGCACTTCTCGCGCAGCTGTCTTGGCCGCGGGGAACCGTGAGGGAGAAGCAGTGGTCTGCACCGACGAGCCTGAGAGGGGTGAACCCGAGCTCCTGCCTCATGTTCCGTGGGCATGAGGGCAGTGGACAGTGGGCCCAGCTGGATGTGCGTTGCTGTCCCCTCATGAACTGCCCACCCCGTTGCAGAGCCTGCGGGCCGGCCTGTTCACGCCACCGGCAGAGGCTTTACAGAGACAACACTGCAGGACCAGGATTCACAGCCCAGCCTGCCGAGGAAGCCCGTGGTCCTCACAGCAAAGTGGGGCTGTGCTTGAGCAGTGAGGTCAAGTCCATCGAGGGCAGGATGGCGTCACAGGAAGACTACATATTCCTTTTTTTTTTTTTTTTAGCATTTACTTATTATTGAGAGAGAGACAGAGCATGAGCAGGGGAGAGGCTGAGAGAGGGGGAGACACAGAATCCAGAGCAGGCTCCACGCTGTCAGCGCAGAGCCCGACGCAGGGCCCAAACCGACAAACCGTGAGATCATGACCTGAGCTGAAGTCGGACGCTCAACAAACTCAGCCACCAGGCGCCCCTACCTACTCCCTTCTTCCTGCACGATGGGTCTGAGCCACTTACGCACGTGCCGTGACTGAGGCCGGCTCTGAGAAAGACTATGAGCAGAGATGCTTCGATTCTGAGCCGATGGCTTTTCATTCCAGCAGGTGCTTGTGTCACCACACCAGAAACAAGGGGTGGGGTGGGGTGGGGGTGGTGCACACTTGGCTTTTCCAACCGCCTGACAGACAGTTTTGCTGGGAAACCCTGCCATGTCCTCAAAGCACGCTACGTCCAAAATCAAACTCCTCCTACTGCCAGTCCTCAACCTCGGTTCATCAGCTCCAAAAGCAGCGGTGCTCCTCCCAGCAATCCGAGCTCCGCTCCGGGCCCTGCCTCTCAGCAATCCCACACCCCTGCCCCCCTTCCCTCGGCTGAAGTCCTGCCTCCCTTCAGTCCTCGCCTCGGTCAGGCCTCCAGTGAGCCGCACCCTCCCCAGTCTCTTCCTCCTGGTCTTTCCTGCCGTGGCCGCGGGACTGCTCCTCCCAAGGGCCACCTTGAACGGGTCATAGTCCCCTTGCTGTACAATCTACACCGATTCTCTGCCTGCGAGCCAAAGACCTCCTTGTTTTGACACTGAAGCTCCACAGGCCCGGCATGGGTTCCTTCCCTGCCTTCTGCTCCCCGACGCCCCATCGCGCACCTGCATTGCCCTGCAGAGTCCCTCCGCCTTCCCCACCTGTGTCACAGCCACACATCCGGCCACACTCGTCGTGTCCGCTTCAAATGCCACTTCTGTGACGCTTCCTTCCTAACCTCCTCATCGGGAAGATTCTCAACCACCTCTTGAATCACACACCTCTCTTCTTCTCCCTGTTCTAGCTGGGATTCCTAGTCCTTGTGTGTGTCTTATCTGGTAGCAAGTGTCTAACTTCTCTGCTGTGTTGTCCAATGACACATAAACAGCATGGTGTGTGTGTGTGTGTGTGTGTGAGACTATGTATAAAAACCTGGTTCAAATGTATGTCAAGGTGGAAATAATACTCAATAGAGTTTTATTAGAATGAATTGAAAAATGCAAAGGCTATTTGCTCAAAGGTCTGCCAAAACCCCTGAAAATTCCATCATCTGAATTACAGCTTTAAACCATGGTCGGTTATTTTCAAAAAGCCACTGGAAAATCTTAAGACCGCTCCCTGAGAGTGGCCTCACATCAATAGCATTTATTAACACACCAGCATGGTTTAATTCATCAAACAAACCATCCTTACACGACAAAACCCGGAGGGTCTGAGACACAGAGCCAAACACGCGGGTGTGAGGAGAGAGGCCCGCCGTGGCGATCCTGGCCGACCAGGAGGCCGCCCGCCGGGGTCGGCGGGTCAAAGAAGCTCAGGAACACGGAGTGGTCAGCTCTCTGCTCCTCTTCCGTCCCAGCGAGGCAAGTCCTGGAGGCAGGGTTGGAGTGCCAGGAGGGGCAGTTACATGGACCTAATTACGTACCCATCGTGCCGGCTGGGGCTGGGCGCCTCTGTGGCTTGCTTCACTACTTGCTGTGGGCAATTTGCCACCTCCATCTGCCCACCTCCGTCAGCTCACCCCGAGTGTGTTCGAGTGTGTTCCTGAGTTCCCAGTTCTTCCGGTGAGGACTTCACAGCCCACGTGTCCCTGGGCTCTGGGTTCCAGACAGCCTGGCTGGGAGGGAAGAGCAGAAAGGAGCGCACCGCACCAGGACCGGGGCGGTGGGCGGGGCTTACTCACTAGTAAGGTGACTGACAGCAGGCGTCGGCTTTGCACACCGAAGCGTTTCTGGGGAGTCTGAACCTTGACTTCAAAGACTTACTGCGGATAAGAGTTGGTTCATTCACTCCTCAGCAGATTCATGTGGGATTTGTCAGTGCTGTGCTTTCTTCTGTGTGTCCCAAGCTTGTGAATTTTTTACCTTTTCCAAAGTCCTTCGGAAGAGCTGGCTGTAGAACATCACGGGAGGTTTGCTCAAGTCCTTCTATCTAAATCCTGGGGGCTGGGGTGCCCACAACGCCCCTGTGCCCCGGCCTTCCTTGGCTGAAGGTCTCCTACAGAACTCTGCCTGGCAATTTCTGTGTGGAGTCAAGTTTCATTTGGGTCTTACTGTATCATCAGGACTTCAGCTTGGGTGAAGTGAGTTGGGTTTACAAAAGGAAAACAGCGAATAATCTGACACAGAAGGTTTGGGTTTAATTAATCAGTACTCAGAAAGCAGCTTGAAACCTTGAATGAGACTGCTCTATGCAAACAAGAAACCATTAACATTTTGTGACTTTGCATCATTACAGAATTAACTAAATAACATGCATGTGACTAAATGTGGTGAACCATCCGGGGACTTGCGTCTGGCGTATGCTGGCTGCTCTCTGGCAGTGAAGAACTGCCCACCGATTTACCTGCCTACAGACTGCAGTGTGGGCAAAGGAGGGATCTGAAGAATCCCACAGCACAGTTAATTTGATTTCCCACGCCATTGCTGAGGGCTCAACTGACTCAAAGATTCTTGATGGAAACACAAGTGTGTGAAATTTATGCTGGACCCATAGCCTGTTTCCTTGTATTCATTATTACAAATCAATCTACAGTTATCAATAAGGTAATTATTTCTGGTCATTTTAGAGAATTGCCACTTGTACTAACGGTGCTGTGGGAGCACAAAATAACAACTTATCCAAAACTTAATCCTGTTTGGTCTTAGGCTGCATCACAGTTTTACAGCATATTTCCTCTGCCAATTCTGACTGACTAATGTCTGGCTTCATTAATCTAATGTCAAGATTCATTGTCATTCCCAGAAATCATATCAATTCATCGCTGAGACAAGTGGCATAGGCTTTTTTATTCAAGGTTTTACAAATGTTCTCAGATATGAGGGGTTTTGGGAGGGCTTAAAACATAAGCTTTTGAAGTAGAAGAGAGGGGAGTGGTTGAAGACAAAATTTTGCCATCACATTCACTAATGGGGGCGCCTGGGGGGCTCAGTTGGTTAAGCATCTGACTTTGGCTCAGGTCATGATCTCACGGAAACTTAAAAAAAATATTTTGAAAAATCCACAAAGTGAACATTTTCAAACTTACCTCATCCTCTGAAATGGAAGCTGTCTGTACATACCAAGTTCACATACCAAGTTCAGCACGCTCCTGGAAGGCTCCCACCGTGCCAGCCAGCCTTCCACCACACCGTCTGCAGCGGAGTCTAAAAATCCAATTGTGTAAAATCCAGAATCTGGTTATCAGAAAGCTGATTAAAAGCAGTGCTTTTCAGTGACTCTGGCTTGCACATACACCCAGTAAAAGTGAGTACAAACAAAGATCATGATGCTTACACTGTCCACCATCACCTTTCCCTGAATTACAGGATTTGAGAAAGGGACTGGGCGGGAGCAGGAAGGCACCCGCAATCCAGAGAAAGCCAAATCCCAGGTACAGTGTAAATTTTACCTTAGTTGGTGCTGGTATTTCATTTCCTGCCGTGTTCATCGTCACATAAATGGACTGAGGTGAGGTAGGGAAAGTTCCCAAGAAGCAGAGCCTGAGGCAAGGATTCAGGGGCACTCGCTTGCTTGAAGGCATGTTACGAGAACCTGTAGGGAGTGAACACATCACAGAAGGAAGGGAGACTACGGTGGCTCAGCCCATAACTGATGGGGCAGCTGTCTGTGCAGCATGAACGACACGGGGCCACTTATATCTGAATTTTGGGGGGACAAGACTGTAAATGTATCCTCTCTTCCTTATGATTTTCTTAACAGCATGTTCTTTTCTCTAGTTTACTGTAAGAATACACCATATACTACATACAACATACAAAGTAGGAGTTAACCGTTCATGTTGTCAGTCAGGTCAGCAGAAGGCTGTTCGCCACTAATTCCGGGGGAGTCAGAGGTGCGCATGGCTTCCCACTGCACGGGCGTCGACGCCCGAACCCTGCATTGTTCCAGGGTCAGCTCCTTCGTAAGCACAAGAGAGGTGGGAAGGTGGAAAGAGAAAGATGATGGGCGGAAGGAGGGTAAGAGAAAGAAACGGAGGACGCAGCAGAGAAGCCAGGGAGAGGGACGTGTAGACCCGTAACCTTCCAGGGAACATGCGTGCAAGGAAACAGAACTGTTAGAACAGAAAGGGAGACTGACAGAAGAAAACACAGATGCAGGCAGACAGAGCTCCAAGCCAATGATTTTAAGGACATGACAAATCTGATAAAAAATTTAAAAACAGGCAAGCAAAATGCTATTTTGAAACGTTGCTGTGGAAATTAGATGCTGTGTTAGGCTCTCACGGCTGCTGTAACGACGTGGCACGAACCGGGTGGCTTTGAGCAAGAGACACGTGTTGTCGCACATGCTAGAGGCTGGGAGTCCGGGGCGCCCGGGGGGCTCAGTCAGCGACGCATCCGACTCCGGCTCAGGTCACGACCTCACGGCTTGTGGGTTCGAGCCCCGCATCCCGCTCTGTGCCGACAGCTCGGAGCCTGGAGCCTGCATGGGGTTCTGTGTCTCCCTCTCTCTCTTCCCCTCCCCTGCTCTCTCTCTCTCAAAAACAAACACACAAACAAAATTATATATTTTTTTTTAATTTAGAGGCTGGAAGTCTGAAGTCTAGGTGTCAGGAGGGCCATGCCCCTCCGAGGGCTGGGAAGTGTCCCTCCTCTGACTCCACTGTCACACGGACATCTTTATGTTGTCTTCCCTCTGTGGCTGTCTCCAGGATTCCCCTTTTTATAGGGACACCAGTCCTGTTGGATTAGAGCCACCCTAGTGACCTCTGCTGAACTTGGCTGACGCTGCAAAGACCATGTTTCCAAATCAGGTCACAGTCTGAGGCCCTGGGGTTTGGCCTTCAACACACCTCTCAGCTCATAGGATCCAACCGTAACAGACGTTAATATGGGAAAAATACAGACGAAAACTTTGCGTCCCAAACACCACGAAGTCACAAAGGGCTGACTACGTGGGAACAAGTTACAAAACCACCACGCCAAAACTGGGGAATTGAAGCAGAAGAAATTTTAAGTCACACATTATATGTAACTTCAAACATTTTCAAATAGCAGGAAAAACAGAAGCAATGGAAGACAATTTAAGAAAGGGGTTATTGACAGTCCCCAACTTCACAGTGGTTCCACTTGTGATGTTTCAGTTTTTACACTTGATGGTGACACAAAAACCGTACACGTTCAGTACAAGCCATACCTCGAATTTTGAATTTGGATCTTGTCCCAGGCGAGTGGCACACTGGACGGCCCTGCCCCATGCGCAGCCCCGCGGTCATAAGAGATCGTAAGAGAAACAACTGACGCACAACAGCCGTCCTGCCCCAGAGGCTCCGCCACTCTGTCTGTTGCTTTCAATATTCAGTACATTACATGAGATACTCAACACTATCATGCAAGAGGCTTTGTGTTGGATGGTTTCACACAATTGTCGGTTGATGAAAATGTTCTGAGCACATCAAGGTAAGCTGGTCTAAGCTGTGATGTTTGAGGTTAGGTGTAGCAAATGCATTTTTGATTTAACAGTATCTTTAGGTTACAATAGGTCTGTTGCAGGACATGACCCCACTGTAAGCTGAGGAAGGTGTGTGGTTTTATTTCTAGCATAGTGCTCAGTGACTGTCATCGGTTGGCTCACTGATAAAGCTGTACTTCTTTGTCACCTAAGAATTTCACATCACTGTCACCACGTTTTAAGTCACGTTAGTGGACGGATACCTGCTTGAAGACGGCTTCTGGTTGTGCAGGTTTTAGGAGACAAAACCTTAACCTGGATTATAACGTCACTGGGTGACAGTGACATGGCTTCTCTGCAGGTAGGTGGCTCCCTGGCACTCTCCACAGAAACACTACTGCGGGACGCAGCGTGGCAGGGCAGGCCTCCCCTGGAAAGTAGGGTCCACCAGACACGGACAGTACACACGTGTGTTCTCTGCACTCAGTTCACCCCCAAAAGGAACAGAAGAAGCCAGTATCTGGGGTGCTTCTTAATCATTCTCACCAATCGGATTAGATGCTTCACTGTTCCTGGGGCAGGGAGTGCGCGTGCGTGTGTGCGTGTGCGTGTGTGTATGTGTGTTTGTAAATACAGAAAGACTAGAAATATTACAGTAATTGGAGTTTCCTCCACATGGACGAAAACATGAGGAATGTGGAGATATCTCCTCCGCACAAAAATATTTTAAAAATCAAAAAGGGAATCAATCAATAGATTAATTAATGAGATTGACCTTCCACAAGACTTCAGTGAGGGATTCTAGTAAGGGATGGGAAAAATCATAAATGGTGACCCAAAAAACTAATGTAGGAGAAAAAATAAGGCAGTTAGTTTTAGGAAAACAAAAGATAGGGTCCATGATCATCATATATCATAACGTTAAATTCTGAATAAATTTCCTGTAATATAATTTTGATATAGTTAGATTTAGGTCTATCATCTTTTTATTTGTTTTCTTTTTTTTTAATGTTTTTATTTATTTTTGGTACAGAGAGAGTCAGAGCATGAGAGGGGGAGGGACAGAAAGAGAAGGAGACACAGAACCGGAAGCAGCTCCAGGCTCTGAGCTGGCTGTAAGCACAGAGCCCGATGTGGGGCTTGAACCCACTAACGTGAGATCTGACCTGAGCTGAGGTCGGAGGCTTAACCGACTGAGCCACCCAGGCGCCCCGTTGTTCTTTGTTTTCTGTGTTTGTTCCTCTGTTCCTCTTTTCCTCACTACTCTGGGAATAATCCATTTTTTAACCCTGTGCTGATGTTTTCCTACACCTCTCTGACTGCTGTGTGCATTGTTGTCATATACAGACATTACATATACACATACATTATAAATGACACAAAACAGTGACAATATTTTCTACACCAGTCATATGTCTTATAAAAATTAGAAGAAAATTTAAGCATATAGTCTTTCTATTTACCCATTTTTATGTTCTTTATTCATTCCTATGGATCTGAATTTCCATCTCGGATCGTGAAAGACTTCCCTTAGAGCTGCTATTACAATTTGTTGGCAATGAAGTATCAGCAGAGGATCTTCAACTCTGAATGTTTGAAGTTTTACTGGATTTAGAATTCTAGGTTGACAGTTTTGTTCTTTCAGAATAACCACATTCTTGTTCCATTGTCTCTGGCCTCCACTGTTTCTGACAAGACATCGACGTTCACTTCTGTCACGCCTGCTTGTATGTAACTGTCATCTTTCTTCTTTCAAGGTCTTCTCTTTCACTATCTTCTCTTTACCCTTGGTTGCAACCATTGGATGTGCCTGAGTGTTGTGTTCTTTGTGCTTATGCTTATCCTGCTTAAAGTTTTCTGACCATTTTTGATCTATAAGATTTGCTTTTCACAAAATTCAGATAATTTTCAACGATTCTCCCAGTCTTTATCCTGCTAGTTCTTGCTCTCTTCTCCTTTGGGATTCCTCCTATACTTATGTTGTACTGATAGATACTTTCCTGTGGGTCAGTGTGACTCTTCCAGGTCTTCTTTTTGTCAATATCGTTTCTTTCTATTTTTCAGATAGAATGGTCAATTGACCCTTCCAACATCTACAATCCACCCTTAAGCTCATTCTATTAATTTTTCAATTTATATGCTGCACTTTTCCATTTTCTAATTTCCCTTTGGTTTGTTTTTATAATTAACATCTCTCTGTTAAAACCCCTCCCCATTTGTTCATTCATTAGAAGCATTCAGTCAAACAGCTGCTGTATGTAATGCATACTTATAACAGTTGCTTGAAAGTCTTTGCTTGCTAATTTCAACATCTGGTAACCAAGGTTCAGTTTCCAAAAATGAAATTTTCTGGACTGTGACTCATATTATTCCATTTCTTTGCATATCTAGTAATTTTTTATTACATGACAGACATTGTGGACAATGTATTGGAGTGAGAGAAAATCATATTTTCTTCTTCATAAATGTTCAGGTTATTCAGGCAAACAGTGAAATTAGTGTTTCTTACTGTTAGTCTAGTTAGTCTTGGTTTTATCCTTTCTTGGAGTGGAACTGGTTTGGTTTCGAACATATGTTTAAGATACGTCTCTGATACAGAGTGTGGGTCTTATTCTAAAGTTTGATCCTTTCTGAAATTTTAACTCCATTCCAAAATTTTCAGGAAGGCCTCTCCAGTGCCTAGGCTAGGGCTCCGTGATCTCTGAGACCCGCCTGTCTTCTGGTGCCACCATTTGGCTCTCAGGCTGCAGCAGGTGCTCGGCCTCACAGAGTGTCTCCCTTTGCCTGTGCAGCCCCACCTCGAGCCAAGGAATCACAATGAGCCCCCACGCAGACTTCTTAGACCTCCCCTCTGGGCAGCACCTCCTTCTCAGAACCTCACACTCTAATTCCAACCACTTCAAGGGCCTGAGCTTCAGCCTCCTCCTCCTCCACTCAGTGAGACCACTTCCAGGCTGAAAACCAGAATGATGACAGGCAACCCTGGGCTCACCTCACAACTTTCTCTGCTCCTGTGCTGCTCAGTTTTCAGTGGCTGAAAAGAGTTGAAGCCTGTATTGTGTAGTAGTTGTCAGTGGAGAGAAAGTCTGGTATCAGCGGCTGTGTCACGGCTGCCAGCAGGAGTCTCTGAAAAATATTTCATAAACACAATATGTACACACCTGACAAATTGGAGAAAAAGAATGAGCAATTCTAAAGGGATGTTTCCAAGGAAAAAAAGAAATTAGTAGAATGAACACATTGATAAAGAGTTTGAGATTGATTTATGTTGGTAATTTATGTTGGTTTACATAGTTGTAATAATGTAAATTCTGAAAATTGGCATAAAACAATATAGTTGGGGAGGAAGAGAATAGAAACTAACGTGTGTAAGCTTAGAGAAAAAGAGATAAGAAAGCTAGGTCCTCATCTTGCGGGTGTAGGCGGTCAGTAAGCAGTTTTATGGAAAAGTGAAAAATGAAGGCATGGCGTTGCAAGCTTATTATCTGGAAATCGAGAGGTAGACAGCAAAAGAAACGCGTGACTGTGACTGCACTTGCCTTCAGGAAGTAAGGTAGTACAGCTCTGGGGACTACTGTGTGTATTAGAAGCCTAACTGTACAATTACACACTTTTACTGTGAAAAATAACATCTACAGAAATGTACATAAATGTTTTAACAAAGAAATAGAAAGCCATCTAATTCTCAACCATGTTAGAAAATTGATTTTCATTGCAAGTCTAATTAAATCATTTTATAAACATTCCTATTGCAAAATGTAACATATAGAAATGTGTATAAATGTCATCGGTAACATTCGAATAGTTAGGAAGCCAAGTAACTATGAACCAACTCAAGAAGTTAAACATTATATATTTCCCAGAAGTCCGTCCATTCTCACGAAGACATTCTTCTGACTTGCAATTATTTCTTTGCTTTTCTTGACCAGCATTGGATGCATCCCTATAAAATACAGTTTAATATTGCTTACTTTTGAACTTCATATAATAGAATTATACCATAAGTATAATTTATATGTTTTGGGTTTTGTTCATTCAATTGTAGGCTTATAGATTTATCCATGTTGTTTCATGTAGTCTACTTTTTCTTTTCTTTTAACTAAATAGTCTTTGAATGAATGTATCAAGAGTTTATTGGCCCTTTCTATCATTCCACTGGCGTTGGGCACTTGGGCTGCTCCCAGATTTGGGCTATTATGAGAAAAGTATAGCAATATAATACACCTTATTTTTATTATTAAACATTTTATTTAATACTTATGTTTTAATAAATGTTTAATGCTTATTAAATATTGTTATTTAAGTTATACTTATTTATGAGTAATATTATATGATTTCAGATATGATACCCTGGTGAATATAGTGCAATTTTCTCCCCTGCTCTGAGTTGCTGCCTGTGCCATACGTTGCCGTGCACATGCAGAGTCTCTGCTCCACTATGCGGTCCGCCCCGCCCTCACCTGCGGGTCCGCCCGGGCACTGTGAGCACAAAACTAAGGCAGCTTTGCCACATCTAAACTCTTGACACACTGAGCTTCATTTCTCCTTCCCCGCCTCTCCTCCCCTCCTTCTTCAAGCCTTGGCTGCACTTTTTCCTGCATTTTTGTCTATATTTTGAATTCTCTCTCATGTGTCACTCCTGCAAAATACTCTTGGGAGTCCAAGTGGGATTGCACCCAACCTAGAAGTCAGCATACAGCTGAACGGCCTGGTCGCATTTTGAAACTTCCATTCCGTAAACACAGAGGATCTCTCCACTTTTCACTAATGTCTCTCGGTAAAGCTTGCCATATTCCCCATAAAGGTCCTTAATGCCATTCCTTCATATTTCTTGGGTTTGCCATTTTTGGATGCTATTTGTAGATGGCATATTTTAACATTATACTTTCTTTCTTTTATTTTTAGGTTTATTTTGAGAGAGGGAGCGCAGGTGATGGACAGAGAAAGGAAGAGAGAAAATTCCAACCACACTCCATGCCGTCAGCACTGAGCTCAATGATGGACCCCATCCCACAAATTGTGAGATCATGACCTGAGCTGAAATCAAGAGTCAGACGCTTAACCAACAGTGCCCCACAGGCGTCCCTAAAATTACGTTTTCTATTTGTTGCTCTTATATAGAAAAACAATAGAATTATTTTGTTTTTTATTAAATTATTTATATATTTTTATAATTTATGTTATTACATATTATTAATTCTAATATTTTATTTGCAATTTTTTGTTTACAAAAATATATATTATATTCATATTTATATAAATATACATTATTTTTTTACAAAAAATATATATACAATCATTTCATCTGAAAACAATGATAATCTGCTATCTTCCTTTCCAAAGGTTCCAGTCCTGGGGCACCTGGGGGGCTCAGTCAGTTGAGCATCTGACTCTTGATTTGGTTCAGGTCATGATCCCAGAGTTGTGGGACTGAGCCCCGCATTGGGCTCTGAACCGGGCATGGAACCTAAGATTTTCTCTCTCTCCTCTGCCCCTCCCCTGCTTGTGCTCTCGCTCTCTCGTGCTCTTGCTCTCTCTCTCTCCATAAAATTTTTAAAAAGTTTTTTTTTAAGCCACCAGTTGAGACTGTTTTTGTCTTCCTGTAACCGCCAGGCCCCCGCTCAGTGACGCGTGGTAGGGGTGATCCAGGGGTGGGGGCGTCCTTCCCTTGCCCACCTTGCAAAGGGAAGATTTTCAAACACTTGTTAAATACAGTGTTGATCGTGGATTTCTGTAGCTTCTCTTCGTCTGATTAAGAAAGTCCTAGTTTAGTCAGTTTTTAAACTAATACTGAAATTTAGCAAATGTTTTTCTTACATCATTGGGATGATTATGTAGTTTTTCCTGTATTAACCTAATATGGAAAACAATTAACTGATTGTTTTAATGTTAAAGCAACCTTGTATTCCTAGGACAAATCTGACTTAGTCAAAATCTATTATCCTTTTAACATAATTGCTGAATTTAGCTTACTATTATAGAAAAACTCATCGATAACTTCCCCCAAAATAATCTGAAATTAAAAGTAATTCATGGTCATTTTGGTTTCCTTTCCTTTCTCAGAGACTGATGAAGCTTTTTAACCTCTTCCAGGGCTGCCGCCAGGGTTAGGGCGGCGGTAGGTGCCCCATGAGCCCCTGAGAAGTGGAGAAGTAGGCACAGAGCCCCGGAACCTAATCCGCAGGGACCTTTGACAGTCCAGGCACCACAGCGATCAGAGTTTTCCCCACCGGTATTTCAGCCAAAAGTTGACCAACCAAAACAGAAAGGAAACGGGGAGGGAGGTGGAGAAAATACAGGAAAACATAAAATATGAAAAACATCCCACACATAAAACAACAGCAGGGGCTGAGTCATATCTGCAATTTCATAGCCCTCCCCAGGAGCCTCGAAGTAATGGAACCTGTGTTTGTACAAACGATTTATTGGGATGTCATTACCATGTGTGGTGGGGCTTTACCCTGTTCTGAAAATTTTTACATCTGTTCCCGTGAGTGAAATTAGCCTAGAAATATTCCTAACCCATCTGTCCTTGGGATCAAGTTTTACCAGGCATTAAATAAGTGGCAAAGTTTCTTCTGTTGTCTGGAGGAGCGTAAGGATGGAATCCTTTCTTCCCTGAACAGATCAAACAACTATCCAGTGAAACCAGCTGGCCTGGGGTTTTCTTCTAAGGGAGCGCACGTAGTGCAGATTTAATTCACAGATTTTACATTGTTGCCGTTGTTTCTTCTTGAGTCAGTATTGGCATACCTCCCCCCAGATTTGTCCACTTTCTATTTTCAAATTTATTGGCTTAAAGTTGTTAATGATATCTTCTTTCTAAAATGTTTGTGTGTGTGAGGCATTTGTGGTGATATTTTTTTTCCCAACTGAAGTGTAGTTGACATACATTATATTGGTTTCAGGTGCCCAGTGTAGTAATTTAACAGTTCCGTACATGACACAGAGCTCACCAGGGCGAGTGCAGTCACTACCGTCACCAAAAAAGTCATTACAGTATTACTGAGTATGTTTCCTATGCTGTACTTTTCATTCCCATGACTTATTTACTTTATAACTGGATTTGTATCACTTAATCCCCTTCACCTATTTTGCTCACCTCCCACTCCTTCCCCCTCTGTCAGCCACCAGTTTGTTCTCTGTATTTATGACGCAGTTTTAATTTAATTGTATGTTTTGTTTTTTAAATTCCACATATAAGTGAGATCATATGGTAAATTGTCTCTGTCTGACTTCGCTTAGCATAATACCCTCAATGTCCATCTATATTTTTGCAAATGGCAATAAGAAATAAGATTTCTTTCTTTTGTGTGTGTGTGTGTGGCTGGGCAATATATATGTACACCACATCTTCACCGACTCACCTACTGACGGACACGTGGGTTGCTTTCATATCTTGGCTACTGTAAATAATGCTGCAATAAACATGGGGATGCATATGTCTTTTCAAATAAATATTTTTGTTTTCTTTGGGCAAATACCCAGTGGTAGGATTACTGGGTCATAAGGTACTTCTATTTTCTATTTTTTGAGGAACCTCCATACAGTTTTCCAGAGTGGCCGTACCAGTTTGCATTCCCATCTCCAGGACACGAGTGTTCCTTTTTCTCCACAACATTTTCAACACTGTTGTTTCTTGTGCTGTTGATTTTAGCCATTCTGACAGGTGTGAAGTGGTATCTCAGCGTGGTTTTGATTTGCATTTCCCTGATGGGGAGTGATGTTGAGCACCTTTTCACATGTCTGTTGGTCCTCTGAATGTCTTCTTTGAAAAAAATATCTATTCCGGTTCTCTGCCCATCTTTTAATCAGATGTGTGTGTGTGTGTGTGTGTGTGTGTGTGTGCGTGTGTTGAGTTGAGTTGTAGGAGTTCTTTATATAGTTTGGATATTAACCGCTTATCAGATATATCATTAGCAAATATCTTCTCCCATTCCATAGGTTGCCTTTTTGTTTTGTTGATTATTTCCTTTGCTCTGCAAAAGCGTTTTATTTTGGTGCACTCCCAATAGTTTATTTTTGCTTTTGTTTCCCTTGTCTAAGAAAACATACCTAGAAAAATATTGTTAAGGGCTATGTCAAAGAAATTAATGCCTATATCTTCTAGGATTTTTTTTGGTTTCAGGTCTTACACTTAATTTGACTTTCTTTATACACTCTGACTATTTTTGTGTATGGTGTAAGAAAGCGGTCCAGTTTCATTCTTTGGAATGCTGTTGTCCAGTCTTCCCAGCACTATTTGTTGAAGAGACTACCTTTTCATCATATATTCTTGCTCCCTTTGTTGTAGACTACGTGACCATAAAACCGTGGGTGCACTTCAGGCTCTCCGTTCTGTCCCATTGATCGGTGTCGTTTTTGTGCCACTGCCATACTGTCTTGAACACTACGCATCTGTGGTGTAACTGGAGCTCTGAGATTGTGATGCCTCCAGCTTTGTTCTCTCTGATTGCTTCGGCTCTTCAGGGGCTTGTGTGGTTCTACACAAAGTTTAGTATTTTTTGTTCCATTTCTGTGAAAAAATGCTGTTGGTATTTTGAGGGAGACTACACTGAATCTGTAGAATGTCGTGGTTAGTTAGACATTTTAACAATATGAATTCCTCCAATCCATGAGCGTGGAATACCTCCCCATTTGTGTCACCTTCAGTGTTTTCCTCAGTGCTTTATAGTTGGTTATTTGCAACTTCTATTTTTTGTCAGTTTCACAAGTGGTTTTGTCAGTTTCATTAGTGTTACTAAAAAGCAGACTTTTAGCTATTTAATGTTTGGTTTTATTTTACTTAATTAGTCTTCTTATCTTCATTAGTTACTTTATTCTTCTTTCACAAATGCGAGACTAACCCAAAAAAGGAAGATGTAGATGAAGTGGACAGTTTGCGGGAGATTCTACCAAGACTGACACAAGAACACTCACTTTGGTGTCTTGCTATGTCTGACATCCTCTTGTTATTGCCCTTGAAAAGTACTTTGGTCTGTTAGTCAGAAGAGATCTAGAAGGGATTTGTCTCCCCCCAGAGCTCATCTTTACAGCCATCTCAAACCAGTCCTGCAGCCCCGTTTGTCTTGGCTTCTGTGCTCCAGAGCATGTGTGTTCAGGTACAAAGAGCTGATCTGTGGCCCCAAACTCCCCAAAGTTTTTCGTTGCCTCTTTTTTCTCCTGCTCTGTTTCCTTCTAAGGCAGCTTCCTTCAAATCACCCCCGGTTGGGGTACAGAGTGGATTTAGATATGCTTTCCTCCTACTCTAAGTGTGATTGCCCTTTTTGGGGTCCCAGGCTAAGGTCTGGAGGTCTCCTTTAAAGCCTTGGATATTGGGCCTGACTTCTTCTGCTTCTTCTGTCTTGTAGGAACGAAAGCCTCACCAAAGTAAAACTCAGGTGTGGGTAAAGCAGAAGCCCTGAGGAGGAGGGCTTCGATGGCCAGGTTTGCTCCTATGCGCGCACAGCATATACATGTGCTCGTGCCTCTCGTTACAGACTTCCATAAAATAATTTACTGCTGTCTTCAGATTGTTGATGCATTTAAAGTAATTTTTGAAAAACATGTACAACTGTGTTATAGAATATTTTTCATTGTTTTTAGCTGGAGAGTTAATTGAACTAATCCAGACTGGTGTTTCTAGAAACCAGAAGCCACTCTACCTTCAAAGTATTTGTACTTTGAAGTATTAAAGGAAAAGAGACACATAAACAGACATAAAGAAGGTGTGGACTGCAGAGAAGGAGCTATAAATGTGACAATCACCGTGTAGAGAAGGAGACTGTCTTCCACAGAGAGTTGGAAAATGAGATTAAAAATCCAGACAAAGATGGAAATGTGGGCACAGGAAGCGTCGCAGCAAATGCAAGCGCAAGAGGTGTGGGGCCGGGCGGTCAGGGAGGCCACGCGGCGAGGCCGCCGCTGGGAGCTCAGGGGCAGCTGGAGGCTGAGCGTGGCTCCCGTCTGAGTTGGTCCTGTCACGGTCACGGCCTCCTCGCCGACCTGGCTTGAGTTCGTCCCCCATTTCTGCGGCCCCTGCTCGCCAGAATTGGTGGGCCTGCTTTTCCCGCACCAGCCCTCACCGACCTCGCCCTCTGGTTCTGTGGTCCGGGCCGCTTGGTTGGTTTCTGACTTACAGTGAAAGCCCTGGTGCCACATGATTTGCATCCCAGGGGCCCCTCGCGTGACAACTGGTGGCGCCGATCACCAGGATCCTGAGAGAAGCCGGAGGCAGCTTTGTGAGAGAGGAAGCAGAGTGAGGCTCGAAGCACAGAGTTTGCGAAGCTGAACGTTCGAGTGAGCGGTGACATCTGTAAGTCCAGGACGCAGAAGAGCACCTGGAACGAGAGAAAAGATTTAAGAGCAATTAGGTCACACACCTGGTAACTGAAACCCTGGGAGCCTTACTGAATCGGGTGGAATAGGAGTGATGACCCCAGAGTGAATCTGGAGACCACCGACACCCAACGGTCGGACGAGGAAGGAACACGGCAGCCCGACGACGCAGGCGTCTGGGCCACCGCTTCGGCTCCCTCTGATCGTGGGTGGCAGGAGGCGGCGCGGTTTCCTGAAAAATCTAACTGATTTCCAGGAGAATATGTAGTTTAGTTTTGTCTCTTCTGGGATTGTATGTAAATTGATTCACACTGTACCTGTTCTTTTGGGACTTGCTTTTCCCCCCAATATTATGTTCGTATGATTCATCCTGTTGTTATGTGTCTGGTGTTTGTTTAATTTCATTGTGGAAGAGACTCCTGTTGGACAAATAATCTTCAACTTACGTACCCGCCCTGCTGTTGGTGGGCACGTGGGCTCTTCCCATCCAGGGCGACTCCGAGCAATGCCACTTTGAGTGTGCTCGTCCACGTCTTTGCACACGTATATTTACACACATAAGCACTCATATATCTTGGAGGCATATCTGGGGGGCGGGCTATTTAGTAATAGCGTCTGACTGTCTTCAGCTGTTGCTGGGTGACTGCGCCCAGCTAGCCTCCCCGCAGCCCCAGTGACGGAGCCTGACGGGCCATGTGCTGGCCGACATTTGATGGGCCGGACTCTCAGTGCTACAGCACGATCGCAGAGTGACGGTATCTCTCCAATGTGTTTAAGGTTTTATTTTTTTTTCTCCCAATGGCCAATGAGATCGAGCACACAGTCATGTTTATTGGTCTTTGGATCACCTTTCGGTGACATGCTCCTTGAAGACCCTTTTGTCATTCTGGCTTTTCTGGCTAACTTGCAAAAGTTCTTTGCACATATGTTAGATAGGAGTCCTTCGTCAAATGTCTTTTCCCACAGGCTGGCTTATATTCTCATTATTTTTTATGGCATGCTTTGATGAATAGAGTTCTTCATTTTAATGCATTAAATTTAGTAATCTTTTCTTCTTGTCATTAGAGCTTACTGTATTTTAAGAAATCCTTCTTACCCCCAAGGCCACAAAGATAATCCCTGGAAGCCCCTTCTAGAAGCTTTTCCTTCCCCATCTGGGTTGCTGGGTGTTCTACTTTCAGCAATCACAGACGAAGACCCACGGGATGCCTCCCCTCCCCTGAGAAAACAACCAGAAACCTGGAAGCATGACCAAAGCAAGAAGCAAATCCCCGAGGTAACGAGAGGGTGGAGCGGTGGGGGACCCCACACAGACTGACGGGGGCCCATGCTGCTTGGAGGAGGGAGATGGGGAGCCAGGTTTCCGGGTCTTTCAGTCCGGAACTGCGTGTGGTCCACACAGCCAGCATAGTCTCTGTGGCATGGGGAACCAGAGACGCGTAGCCAGGACTACAGCCTGAATGCTGAAGAGTACGGAGGAGCCCCGTAGACGAGAGTGCCAGACAGGGTCCCGGCCCCTGCTCCCCGCATGGCCACTGCCCCTGAACCACACGTGCACACGCAGACTCAAGCCCCCCACTGAAGACGGACAGCTTGAAGCACCCACGCTGGAAGCTGTCTGAGCCCCAGCGCCCCCAAGGAAACCACCCACCAGGGAGAGACGGCAGTCGCCATGCCCAAGTAACGGACAGAGTTCGGAAGCCCACAGTTTAATTTTCATAATGACCCAAATACGGTCCAAAACTACCCAACACTGAAGAACCAAGAGAAGAGAACACACTTCCAAGAGAAAAGAAAATCAATCAATCTAGATGTTGAAATTTAATATTTCAGCCTTTGGTCTTTCTATTAACTTTCGTATGTGATGTCAGTAAGGGTGTTTTCCTCCCTCCCTGTTTGGCTAGTCAATTTTCCCAATAGTGTTTATGGAAAACCCCATCCTTGCCCCACCGATCTGCCACACATCACGTGACCATAACTCATGCACAAGTGAAGCTGTCTCCAGATTTTTCTTTCGCAGCGATAGGCTCACCTGTGTCCATGTACCACCTTGTGTGGTTGTGCAGTTTGACGACTTGACACTCCACACACCAAGTCGCCCGCCGTGCTCAGGGACAGCCCGGCACTCCCGGCACTCTGCGGTTCCTACGCAGCCGGGGGGCTCATCAGTCATGCTGAAAATCAAAACGAATGAAAAATCTGTTGTATGTGCAACTGAGGCTCCATGAGATCACTAAGTCAGTTTGGGAGGGACTTACATTACAGCGCAGAGTCTGGTCAGTCATGGACAATCCTTAGGTCCTCTCCTTGGGTTCCAGAAACTTCTAACGACGAGGTCCTGCCATTTTCCCTGGAGAAGCTCTTTTGCTAGACCTTTCTGAGTCTTTGACATTTTTGATGCTATCTTAACGGTATATATTATAAATGTCTGTTTCTTGAAAACAGAAATATGATGCAATCCAGAATGCAATTTTTAGCATACTCAACAACACCATGCTCACTTACTCATTCTAGTAATTTACCTACAGATTGCTTTGTTCTATGTGCACAGTCATCTGTGGAAATGCTAGTTTTATTTATTGCTTTACACTTTTATAACCTTTGTGTTGTTTTAGTCCTGATTGCGGTGGCCAAGGCCTCTGAGGTGGAGTGAGCGGCCACTGAGCTGTTTTTCAGCTCTCAGGCCTAGTGCTGCGTCTCACCATTCAGCACGGTGCTGGCTGGAGGCCCTCTGGCTATCTTGTATCAGACTAAGTAAGTTTCTGATTGGTCTCACTTTGCTAAGAGATGGTTTTTTAATTATGAATGCAGGTTCAACTTTATCAAATGCTCTTTGTAAGTCTACAGCGGTGGCCATATTATTTTTCTCATTTAATGTGTCAATATGATGAACTACTTTGATTGATCTTCTAATGATAATCTCTTCCTGGAATACATCTGTCCTGGTGATGAGGTGTCTTTCCTTCTTATTTGACTGATCTCAGTGCCCCAATATTTTGCCTGCATCCCGGCTCCGGAGACACACCTGCATGGCCTTCTCCTCTCCGGGGAAGCCCTCCTCTGGCTTCCATGCCAAGGTCGTGCCAGGCTTGTGCAGCACGTTGAGGCTGTTTCTTCTCTGTTTCCTGAAATCATTTGTGTAAGATCAGTGTTAGTATTCCCAAAAGGCTTCTGAGAGCTCACCAAGGTCAAGGCTGCTCAGTGGAGCAAATCCTGGCCAGGTGGCTCTCAGGGCTGCCTGTCTTCCCTGGCCTCCCCCTGTTCGGCTCAGCACTGAGGCATCTCCCTCAGGAGCCCCAGGCCTTCCGCAGGAGCCAGGGCCCTTCTTGACGTGTACCTGCCCCCAACAGGCCTTACCACCCAGGTCAGGGTGCAGAGGCCAGCGCCTTGGGACAGAAACGGCTGTATGGCTCTGGTGCTCTGTAGCTTTCTGTTTTCATCCAGTAACTGACCTTGGAGTTCCCAGTGCTTAGATCTTTAGCACACAGTACTTCGTGTCCCTACACGTGGTCTTTTTCATTTCCCTTCCCTTCAGCAGGAAGGATTAGCCAGACACCAGAAGCATCAACCATCCTTCCCCATTTTTCATGTCAGAGGCTACGTCTGCCCAAGCCACGCCAGCTCCCTTCCTCCTGGAGTCACGACAGGAAACGGGGCGGTAACTCTTGTTCTGCTCTGCGCAGTGACATCAGCCGAGGCTTAGCAGGAGGTCTGGCTTCACACCCAGTCACAAACTCCAGTCAAGTGGGCCGCGGCTGAGGGGGAAAAGAGCTCACGTTTAAATATCTTGTGAGTTAGCCAATGTCTTCGGGTCCTTTCTTAAGTGAATAATAATGAGAAGTTCAGTTTCATCTCTGATCCGAGAAAGTCCTGTAGTCAATGTCTTCAGGATGCACATCTCAGAGTAAGAGAGCCGGACGGGGAAGCACCAGCAAAGTGTATGACTGCATATTTGCCTATGTGCTTGCAAGAGAAAGAAAATGCTCAGCCATGCCTGGCTTCCAGCAAAATGCCAGTAAGTTTTATTGACTTTCATTTCTGGGGTGTTGTGTCTATAACATTCACAATTTTCAACGTTCCTTTAATAAAGAAAAACAATGTGATGATGTCTCTGAATCTTTGTTCCACTTTGCTGTGAGAAACCTTGTAAATTTAGCAACACTCAGGTATAATTCCTTTTTCCACAACAAAAGAACATGGACCCTTTTCAGTCTGAATCTAAAGTCATTGTTACTTAAAATTTTTTAAAAAAAAAGGAAGGAAATTCTGGAAATAATGCACAGTGGGCTTTATAAATCGCAGCCCCGGTCCTGTTAAGGGCTGGTACCAAGTGGATGGACACGCCTGCTCGGAGTGTATAAGCCACTTACACAGACGTTCCTGCCTCAGGGGACAGCTACAGAAAGCATTACACCATTTGGTGGATGCTTTTTATTTATTTAATTTTTAAAAAACGTTTATTTTTGAGAGAAAGAGAGACAGGGCAAAAGTGGAGGAAGGGCAGAGAGAGAGAGAGAGGGAGACACAGAACCCGAAACAGGCTCCAGGCTCTGAGCTGTCAGCACAGAACCCGATGCGGGGCTCGAACCCAAGAACCGTAAGATCATGACCTGAGCCGAAGCCGGACACTTAACCCACTGAACCACCCAGGTGCCCCTCATGGGTGCTTTTTATAAGTAAGTTTGAGGAAAGAGCTGTCCGGTAAAAGGGCAACTTACAGCCATTAGGGATTTGAATATTGTGGAGAGATGGGTTGTTGGTTTGTTAACCTCGGCACCTAAGGGGCAATAGTCTTTTAAATAGGGAACGGGATGCCGGCCGTGAGAGCATGTTGGGGGTCGTGGTCTCGGGAGCGTGTTTCCTGCTCCTCTGAGGTGCCAGCAAAGGCCAGGCAGGCAGGAGAGACTAACCGAGTCACCTAATCAAAGGGGTATATTCAAGACCACTTGGGGCAACAGAAGTGCCCCCACGCCCGGGACACCGGTCCTTCCGTGAGCTGGCAGGCCCGCCAGGCGGGAAGCCCAGGCTCGACATTCCCTGGCTGTGTCCACAGCTCTCGCATCAGTAGCTGTTAATCGCAGAGTCACCGAACACCCAGTCTCTGCCGCAAAGATCCCGCTCGGACTCCTGTCTTCATGGCTTTCCTGCTAGTCACTTGGGAGCAAAGAACAGAAGGATGAGGGAGTCTGAGGGACACGCGAATCCCCCTTTTTATTGCTGGTGGAATGTGGTTCCTCCCACCGTGGCCCCTGGGGAGGCCCTCGGGGTGTGCGGAGCAGAGCAGGTGGGCTGGAGCGTGGCCCGGAGGTGGCCGTCCTGACTGCTCCCCTTCACTGGGTCTGGAACTGGTTCTCCCACCTTCCACTGACGGACCATAATCACCTTATTACCAAAATAGGAAAATGCCTTTTCAGTGTGGGCGAGATAAATTTCTTGTACTTTATTCCCGCTGCAATTAAATGATGAGATGGCCTTTTGTGTAAATAAAAAGGGATAAACGGGCACCTGGCTGACTCAGGTGGTGGAGCGTGCGACTCAGGGTTGTGAGCTTGAGCCCCACCTTTGTGTAGAGATTACTTAAAAATAAAACCTTTAATAAATGAATAAATAAGAGGTAAAGACAGAAGTACAAAAAGAAAACAGGAGGGCTGCTAAGGTTCTGGTTTGTTTACTTTGCACTGGCAATTCTTAGGGCCGAAGGCATTCAGAGCAAGGCCATCACAGGGTGGCCTGTGACAGTGCCCAGCAGAGCAGGTGCTCAGGGAGTCACGATGGAAGAAGGAACAGAAATACATATTTGTATTTACCAACAAAAATGGTGCTCCAGGCTGGACCACAGTAACGTATGACACCTAGAAGAAGCTCACGTCTCCCCGAATGGTTTTAAAGTGCTGGACATTTCTGGGGCGCCTGGGTGGCCCACTCAGTTAGGCATCCGACATCAGCTCAAGTCATGATCTCACAGCTCCTAAGTTCGAGGCCCCGGTCGGGCTCTGTGCTGACCGCTCAGAGCCTGGAGCTGCTTCAGATTCTGTGTCTCCCTCTCTGTCTGCCTCTCCCCAACTTGTGTTCTGTCTCTCTCTGTCAAAAATAAACAAACAAATTTAACAAAATTTAAAAAACATAGAGTGCTGGACATTTCTATTGGGTTTAGTAAATACCATTAAACACTCAAATAGGCAACCAATGAAATACACAAATACAACGTTCCTACTTCTGACTGCCAACTTATATTTTCCAAAATAAAACTTAAAAATAATTTTATCAAGAAAACATCTTAAGGTCATCATCTCTTCAGGATGCCCACCTCCCGGTGAGCAACATCGCCGGGACCTGTACCCCTGCCGGGCACAGAGTGATCTGCAACTCGTTACATCCGGGCAGAGGGGGTCACGTGACTCATGTGTTTCGGTCTGTAATTTATACATTTATATAATTGTACAAATTACTTAAAATGTTATAGCAATGCACTGCTTTCCTAATAAAATATAAAGATTTTTACATTTTGAGGGAAAGGCAAGCTTGCTCTTCTGGGTAAATACTGACATTTAAACATACCGAAGACCAAATAGAGCCTAAATTTATATTGTGAATATTTGTTGAGCTCATTGCATGGTTTTGTACATGAGTTTTTTTTTAAATGTGGCTTTACTGAGGCTCAACTGACATGTGGAAATGGAAGATATTTAGTGTAGGTCATGATGATTTGCTCCCTGTGCATTGTGAAGGGGTCTCCCCGTTAAGTTAACAATCACATCTGTGACCTCACCCACTTACCTTTTTGTGTGTGACACAACATTACGCTTTACTCTCTTAGCCAACTTCAGTTACCCAGCGTGGTGTCACCAGCCGGAGTCCCCATGTGTCACGCTGGCCCCTAGGACCTTATTCATCTCAGCTCAAACACCGCACCCTTTCACCAACTCATGTATTTCCGCCACCCCTGAGCACCTGCGGCCACTTTTCTGTTTCTTTTTTAAACATTTCTTAATGTTTATTTTTGAGAGACAGAGAGACAGAGACAGAGTGTGAGCAGAGGAGGGGAGGGGGGTGGGGGACACAGAATTTGAAGCTCTGAGCTGTCGGCAGAGCCTGTGTGGGGGCGGAACTCAACAACAGTGAGATCATGACCAGAGCTGAAGTCGTTCAACCGACTAAGCCACCCAGGTGCCCATCTACTGTTTCTATAATTTCACATTTTTTTTCGATTCCATAAATGAGTGATAGCATGCAGGTGTCTTTCTCTGTCTCACTTATTTCACCGAGTGTAAAGCCCTCAAGTCCGTCATGTTGTTGCAAATGGCAGGATTTCCTTGTTCCTTGTTGCTGAGGAATTGCATGCATACGTGGCATCCTCCGTATCACTGATGGACGTTTGAATTGCCTCCATTGCTCGGCTGCTGTGAACAATGTTTCGCTGCACATGGAAATATAGACATCTCTTGGAGATCCTGTTTCCATTTCCTTTGGACCCGCGCCCAGAAGTGGATGGCTAGATTCGGTGGTGGTTCTATTCCTAACCTTTGAGGAACCTGATCACTGTTTTCCACAGCGGACACACAGGCAGGAGGCCCCTCCCGCCACACCCTCAACAACGCTTGTGCTTCTTTCTTCCTGACACTCTGCCAGGTGTCAGGTGACAGCTCACTGCACGTTCCATTTGCGTTTCCCCATGATGAGAGGTGTCGCTGCGGTGATGTCAGTCAGTCACACAGCAGGTCACTTTCCTTCCTTCCAGCTCTTTGCTCTTATAAATCCACCATGAAATCCTTATGTTATGCTTTATGCATATTTATGATTGTTTTTCTGAAATTAGAGTTCTAGAAATGAGAGAGTGTTACTTCTGTTATGCCCAGATTACGGGGTCCCCAAAACCCCAAAAACCAAGACCACCAGGGAGTCCGAACTACGTAGGCAAAAGCAAAGGGCATTTATTCGGGCTTAAGCTCCGTCTCTCAGACCTCACCAAAGCAGTGGGTCCGTGCTGAGAGCCCGGATCACCAGTCGAGCAGGGGCGAGGGAAGGGGTGAAGGGTGGAGTGAGGGGCCGGGATGACAATAGGACAGGACGGCGCGTGGGCAGAGGTTGGTGCGGCGCGGGGTGACTGGCTAATTTAAAAGTAAGCGGGCCTAAAAAGTAGCGGGAATGTCAGGTACCTTTCTGGCGTCTTGTGATTGGCCCGGGCAGCGGTGGTGCTCGCTCAGGCAATGGGTGGGTGTGGGTCGTTTTTTCTTTCCGCTGCTGCTGAGTCACTCCTGGGAAAACAGTAACTTAGGTCTTCTAGTTTCTGAGGCTTATTTGAAGCCTGTCATGGCGTTACTTTGGCTCTTCACTTCATGAAACAGAAAAGCCAGTGAGTGATGTAACCTTATCAAGCATTTACTACCAAAGCCCCGGCGCTCAGCCCTGGGAACGTGGATGTGGAAACGACAGAGTCCCCACCGTCCTCGGACCCCCCACCCCACGACGCCCTGTGAGCTCAGACTCTTCTCCAGGGCCACTGTGGCAACGGCTCTGCCATAAAACCGGCCGTGCTGGTGACCACAGTGGCCTGGCTCACCCAGGCTCAGTCCTGGCCACTCGGCATGAAGCCCGGACCGGCCAGCCACGCTCAGGACCATCTTTGTTAGAACAGCCTGCTCTTGTCAAACTGGGCATTTGGTGCAATATGGGTGTTTGTGTGTTTACGTTATTTTAAATTTCTAGGCTAATCAAAATTTCATAGATGCGATTCTACCTTAATGAAAGCTTTCTGTGTAAATCCTTTGGTTAAGTAAAGAAAATTATTACCCTTTAACGGATGTTTTTAAAATCCAGATTCCAGAAGCTTAAAGGGAACCATGTTGGCACATGGCCCCTATATTTAGGAATCTACAGTGCCCGAGGGAGGGGAGAAGGCAGCCCCGGGTCTCCTTTGGAGACCCCAAGAGGAGAGAAGGAGAAGAGGGCATATTACAGGGGCCACACTTCGGGTAGAGCCGCAGAGGAGCCTTAGCTGGATGCATGTCAGTGTCCCAAGGCCTTCCTGATGCCCAGCCCTGTCCACTGTCCACGGCCGGGCCACCTGTACAGTCTTCACCATCTGCAGCCCTTTCCCTCTGGGTCCCCGTCTGGCGTGGCTGCAGAGGCCCCATCCAGCAAACCTGCCCACGTGCTCAGGCCCTCGGACCCCCGCGAACTGGTCCCAAGTCCCCCCACCCCCTGCGCTCAGGCAGCTGCCACCTGGGGACCTGAATGTTCTGCGGAAAGTTCTGGGAAAGTATCCATGTCCTTCTAGGAACATCTGCCCATTAACACAACATTCTTGATAGCTATTTGCTCCAAAGGAAAAACACAAGAGATTTGAGCATGCGGGCCCGTGGCCCCTGGGCTCCGTCCCTCCCGTGGGTGCCACCCGCCTTCTTGCCGGCCCCCCGCTGGGTCCCTATCTTGCCACAGTGCCTTTGCTGAGTGCCTGTCAGGCTTTGTCTCCTCCTGCCCCTGCAGTGGAAACGGATTCTGTATGATCTTCTTGTCAAAAGGGCAAATTTTAACTTACCTTGAAAGAAAAAGGCAATGTCGCACATGGGAAGGATGTGCCTGGTCACTGGGCTGTAAGTGCGCACATTTAACCACAGGCGTTCCCCCCGGCAAGCATGGAACCGCGCTGTGCTTCGGGAAGGCACCTGGAGCCAACTGACGGCTCAGCGGGTGGGCCCTGGGGTCCCTCCAAACCAGCGAGGCCCCACGAGTTTCCCCTGCAGCTCTGGCTCATGGTGACCTTGAGCCTCCCCCTTCCCGCAGACCCATAAGCAAAGGGGACCTGCAAACTCAGCAGGGAGCACTTGCTCCTGAAACCAGAGCTCAGGCAAGACTCAGAGCCAGAAGTTTCTGAAACACAACTGAACCTTCAGAGGGGCCACCATGGGATCTGCCGGAAACAAACAGGTGGAATTAAAACACTCGACCGTCTCGGGGCGGGACGGGGGCATCCTAGCACATGTGTGGAAAATGTATTCAGTTAGAAGCAAAAGAATCCAAAAAGCCAGTAGTGAGCTAAATGGTCAAATACACAAACAAAAAGTTCAAGTTCAAAAAGATTAAAAGTTCCCTAAATGAATAAGAAACCACAGCAAATGCCTGTTCCTGCTGCCCCAGGCAGGACCGGAGAACCCTGGAATGTGATGATGTATTCAAATATGATACATTCTCAACTTCTCCAAAAAGCTGATCATTGTTACTGACGCTGGGAATGTCACGTCAGCACCGCGTCTGAGCAGAGCGGCTTTCCAGGCGGAACTCGAGTGCAGAGGCTATTACAGAGCTCCACGTGGGTGTCATCTCCAGCAAGTCATAAAAGGGCAGCTGGAACTTGCTGCTGCCCAGCCTGGTGCAGTAGCCACACAGCCCACGGCCCCTTGCCCAGCGATCCAGATTCCAGCTGCGGCTGCGTGGACTCGGATGGCCCTGCTCCTGGGCCCCAAGTTGGCTCAGGCTGTCGACGAGCCCCATGTCTCCGCAGACCAGACCGGGCTTTTCCCCACAAGATCTAGACTCCACAAGTCCCAAGACGGAGGGAGTGAGCAAGCTGGCCGCTGTCCCAGCGTGGGGGGGAGGGGGCTCACCAGGACGGGGGCCTTTCCCCGAGGACAACGCCGGCAGGGTGCGAAGAAGGGCTGCAATGAACTGCTTTATCAGAACGAAACCCTTCACTGAGGTTTTCTGGGAAAGTCATAGAATGTGCCCTGGTCCGCGACGTCGCCTGCAGGACTGTGAGGCGCGCACCTGCGTGAGGGCCCGGGCGGGGCCTGCTCGCGGCCTCGTTCTCCTCTCCAGCCCAGGAACTGAGCAAGACCCCCCAAGTCTCTGCAGAACATAGCTGTAAAAACACTGGACAAGAACCTTCTAAATAACGATCAGAACCTGATCACTCCTGGTTGCTCTGAGCACCAATCCAATGACGGCAGGCACCGACCGACCGTCCCTGACGCCCGTGGTACGCCCCGCAGCGCGCCGATCCCGCGGCGGACGCGAGGGCCGCGTGGCCTCGTGTCCCGGCGGTAAAGGCCACGGGACGCCTGTCAAACTGCGGCAGGGGCCTCCCCGGGCACAGCTGATTCAGGCTCCTCCCACAGCGCCCTGCCCACGGGACGGAACATGAGAAGCGGCGTGG
>NC_043709.1:136489654-136510024 GCF_006229205.1 Suricata suricatta | reverse complement strand
CCCCCCACGCCACGCCCCCCCACGCCACGCCTCACGAGCCGCTAACTAAGACGACTTACACGGATCGTTATACCTGGTCTTACAACAGTTTTCCATTGGAAAAATGAAGAGATTTATTTTTAACCGACCATATTTCTTCATGTGATATGCGAAATCCTCTGGCACCTTCCTGTCCTTGCACTGTTGTTTGTGTACCAATTTAGAAGTAATGTTTTGTTTTGTTTTTTTTAAGTTTTGTTTAATTTGAGAGACAGTGTGTGAGCAGGGGAGCGGGCCTGAGGGAGAGAAGGAGAATCCCAAGCAGGATCCCCGCTCTCAGCGCAGAGCCCGACCCAGGCTCGATGCCACCACGCCAGGATCATGACCTGAGGTGAAATCAAGAGTCAGACGCATGCGCGCCTGGGCGGCTGAGTCGGTTGAGCATCTGACTTTGGCTCAGGTCATGATCTCATGGTTCATGGGTCTGGGCCCCACGTCAGGCTCTGTGCTGACAGCTCGGAGCCTAGAACCTGCTTCAGAGTCTGTGTGTGTGTGTGTCTCTCTCTCTCTCTGCTCCTCCCCCACTTGTGCTCTCTCTTTCAAAAATAAACATTTTTAAATAAATAAAACCAAACACCCAATTCTCAGCAAGAACAAAAAAATCGTAAGGTATACAAAGAAATAGGAAAACATGGTTCATTCAAAGGAACAAAATTCACTATCCCCAAGAATCCTCAGAATGAAATTTATTCCACAAAGAATTTAAAACAATCATCTTGGGGTGCCTGGTGGTTCATTCAGTTGAACGTCCAACTTCAACTCAGGTCACGATCTCACAGTTCCTGGGTTCGAGCCCCGCGTCGGGCTCTGTGCTGACAGCTAGCTCGGAGCCTGGAACCTGCTTCAGATTCTGTATCTCCCTTTCTCTCTGACCCTCCCCTGCTTGTGCTGTCTCTCTCTGTCTCTCAAAAATAAATAAAAAGCATTAAAAATTTTTTTTAAAATAAAAAAATGAAAGGAGACGCACAGCTGCCCTCTGAATGCCCAGACAAAAGAAGGAATGCAGAGAGGGGGACACGCCCATGGGACGTGTGTCTGCAGATACAAAGCTGGGGCTGAGCTCCTGAAACTAAAATCTCAGGACACATGGGAAGGCAGTAGGTGGATGTTGGGAGAAAGAGGTAAGAAAAAAAAGAACGTAGGTCAAGGGACCCATATTTACTGAGCACTCACCCTCTCCATGTCAGGCACAGAACTTGGCATTGTGGATACAGTCTGACTTATCCTCACACAATCTGTGAAGGAGATAATGTTATTCCCACTTTTCAAAGAAGAAAACCAAGACCAAAGGAGGTAATGTACCGCTAGTGAACATCCGGGTCTTCATACCTGTCATGGGCTGAAACGTGTGCCCCCACATTCACATGTGCACCTCAGAAGGTGACCGTATTTGGAGACAGAGTCTTGGAAGAGGTGAAAAAGGGAAAATGAGGAACGACGGTGGGACCTAATGCAATCTGACTGGCGTCCTTGTAAGAGGAGATCAGGACACGCGTGGACGCGCACAGAGGGTCGACCACGTGAGGACCTGGGAGGAGACAGCACCTGCGCGTCCACGAGAGAGGCCTGGGTTCTGCCCGCGCCTGGCTCCAGCCTCCAGGACGTGGGACAGTGAATGTCTGTTGTCATTCATCTGAGAATTAATGTTGAATGTTTAGCAAGTAATATCAGCTCTTTTTTACTTGTCCAGTGATAAAAATTTTAAGTATATCAAATGATTTCCTACCACAATACCTGTGTTTTTCACAGACACCCAAAAAATCTCAGACAAGTACCTTGTATGTAAACCTTCACACCCTGACCATGTTCTTGTAATTCACATCCCTTGACCTCTCTTGAATATTAGAAGAATAAAAAAGGATCACAGGCCACATGGTAAGAGAATCATTGGTGCACCAGCCCACGTAGCTGCACTGTGGCTGCACCAATTTACACCCCCACCAACAGTGCGTGAGGGTTCTCTTTACTTCACATCCTCACCAACGCTTGTTATCTTGTCTTTTTGACAGCTTCCCAGGTGTGAAGTGTTAGCCCATTGTGGTTTTGATTTGTATTTCTCCAATGATGAGTGATGTTGAGCACTACCTGTTGGCCGTCCGGATGTCCTTTTTGAAAAAACATGTCTATTCAGGTCCTCTGCCCATATTTTAATTGGACTATCCATTCTTCTACTGAGTCATATAGTAAATACTTACCAGATATATGGTTTGCCAATATATTTCCCATTTCATAGATTGCCTTTACATTTTGTTATTTCCTTTGTGTGAAGAAACTTTTAGTTTGATGAAGTCCTATTTGATGATTCTTGCTTTGGTTGCTTGCAATTTCAGTATCATATCCAAAAAAATGTTGCCAAGATAAATGTCAGGGTTTCCCATTTCCTTCTAGGAGACGTATTGTTTCAGATCCTCTGTTTAAGTCTTTGATCCATTTCAAGTTAGGTGTCTGAGCGGTATCAGATAGCTGACCCATCTCATTCTGTGATTATCTGGTTTCTCCAACATTTATTGAAGAGACCATCTCCCTATGTGTTCCCGCAATGGAAATTAGTTGACCGTATATGTGTGGGTTTATTTCTAGGTTCTCTGTTCTGTTCACATGGGTCTATGTGCCCGTTTTATGCCAGTATCACATGGTTTTGATTACTTAGCTTTGTAAAATAGCTTGAAATTGGCAAATGTGATGCCTCCAGTTTCTTTCTCAAGATTGCTTTATTGTGGTTATGTGTGAATTGTAAGATTGCTGTGAAAAATCCCATTGGAACTTTGATAGGGATTGCATTGAATCTTCAGATCGCTTTGGATAATATGAATATTTTACACAATATTAACTCTTGCGGCACCTGTGTAGCTCCGTTAGGTGTCTAACTCTTGGTTTCATCAGGTCATGATCTCCCCGTTTCGTGGGTTTGAGTCCCACATGGGGTTCTGTGCAGAGCTTGCTTGGGATTCTCTGTCTCCTTCTCTCTGCCCTTCCTCCACTCATGCTGTCTCTGTCTCTCTCAAAATAAATAAACTTTAAAAAAATAAACATTATTAACTCTTCCATGAAAACAGGATAATTTTCCTTTTGTTTTTTCTTCTTTCTTCAAAGTCTTATAGTTTTCAGTGTATAGATCTTTCATCTCCTGGTTAAATTGATCCCTAGCTTTTTTGTTCTTTTTGAGGTTATTATAAATGGGATAATTTAAAATTTTTCTCATTTAGGTATTTCATTTCAGTGTATCAAAACACACCCGGTTTCTTGATGTTGATTTTGTATCCTGTAACTGTACCGAATCTGTTGATTAGATCTGATAGTTTTTTGGTGGATTCTTTAGAATTTTCTAAATATAAGTTCATGTCATCTGCAAACAGAGACAATCTGACTTCTTTCCACTTTGGTTGCCTATTTCTTCCTCCCACCTAGACGCTGAGACTAGAGTTCCGAGTGCCGTGGAAAATGGAAGCAGTGAGTGTGGGCATCTTTGTCCTGTTCCTGATCTTAGAGGACAAGCTTTCATCCTTTCACCATTGAGAATGATGTAGACTGCAGGTTGGTCACATGTGGCGTTTATTATGTCGAGGTACGTTCCTTCTAAGCCCAATTTGTCAAAAGTTTTTATCATGAAAAGATGTTGAATTTTGTCAAATGCTTTTTTTATCTATTGAGAGGACCATAGGATTTTTATCCTTCATTTTGTTAATACCATGTGTCACATTTATTGATTTGTGTCCACTGACTCATCCTTGTGTCCCAGGGATGATCCCACTTGATCATGGTGGCATTAAACATTAAACACCCTTAAATGTGCTGTTGAATTTGGTTTGCCAATACTTCGTTGATATTATTTACACCGATGTTTTTCAGGGATATGGACCTTGTCTTCAAGTGTTTGCTCCTCCCGTGGTGTTCTTGTCTGGTTTTGTTATCACTGCAGTGCCGGCTCTGGATCAGGAGTCTGCAAGTATTCCCTCTTCTTTAATTTCTTGAGTTTGAGGATTAGAATGAAATCTTTAAATGTTTGGTGGAATTCACCAGGGAGACTGTCTGGGCTTGGGCTTTTCTTTGTTGGGAGATTTTTGATTACTGATTCAATCTCCATTATTTCAGTCTGTTCTGATTTTCTAGTTGTTTATGAGTCAGTCTTGGTAGGTTGTATCCTTCTAGAATATTATCCTTTTCTTCTAGGTTGTTCAATTTGTGGCATATGATTGTTTTTGGTAGATTCTTATGATCCTTTGTATTTCTGTGGTATTCGTTGTGAGGTCTCCTCTTTCATTTCTGATTTATTTGAGTCTTCTCTTTTTTTCTTAGTCAAGATAAAAGCTTGTCAATTTTATCTTTTTTAAAAAACCAGTTCTTAGTTTTGTTGTTCTTTTCTGTCATTTTTCTGATCTCATTCTCTTCATTTATTTCTGCTTTGATCTTCGTTATTTCCTTCCTCCTGCTAACTTTGGGCTTAGTTTGTTCTTTCGGTAGTTCATTCAGGTCCAAAGTTAGGTTGTTTGAGATCTTTCTTTTTTACGTAAGCACTGAACTCTATAAACTTGGCTTCTAAAACTGGATTTGTTGCATTTCATATGTTTTAATATGCTGTGTTTCTGCTTTTGCTTCACAATGTTTTTATTTCCATTTTGATTTCTTCTTTGACTCAGGAGTGTGTTAATTCCAACTCATTTGTAGAAATCCAACTTTCCTCCTCTTAACGATTTCTAATTATTGTGGTCAGAAAAGATACTCGGTATGATTTTCGTCTTAAATTTGCTGAGACGATTGTTCTGCACACATGACTTATCCTGGAGAGTGTTCAGTGAGCACCAACAGGAGTGTGCTGTCTGCTGTCGGACAGAATGTCCTGTATGTGTCCGCTAGGTCTGCTGGCGCTCCGGTGCTGGACGCGCAGATGCTTACAATTGTTTCATCCTCTTGCGGCGCTGGCCCCTTTATCAGTATCTTCTCCTACTACAGCTTCTGAGTTAGGGTCTGTTCGGTCTGACAGAGGCGCGGCTGTCCCGCCCCCTCGGCTTTGCGCTCCGTGCAGAGCGTCCCTTCCATCCCGTCCCCGTGAGCCTGTGTGTGTCCGCGGAGCTGTCACGAGCCCCCCCCAGGGTCACTGTGGTTTGGTCTCGCTCTAAATCCGTCCGGACACCCCGTGCCTTCTGATTGAAAAATGCGATCCTGGGGCGCCTGGGTGGCTCCATCGGTTAAGCCTCCGACTTCGGCTCAGGTCAGATCTCACGTTTGTGGGTTCGAGCCCCATATCAGGCTCTGTGCTGACAGTTAGCTCAGAGCCTGGAGCTGCTTCTGGTTCTGTGTCTCCTTCTCTCTCTGCCCCTCCCCCACTCATGCTCTGTCTGTCTCTGTATCAAAAATAAATAAAACATTAAAAAATTTTTTTAAAAATGCGATCCTTTCACATTTTGAGTAGTTGACAATACGTAAGGACTCACTAAGGCCGTCTTACTCATTGTTCGCTGGTGCTTTATAGTTTCCTGTTCCTTTCTTTCCCCCTTGGTGCCCTCCCTTGTGAAAGCGGATGATGTCCTAGAGCACTAGGCTTCGAGTTTCTTCTTTCTCTCCCGTTTGTCTACTATCGGTTTTGGCCTTAAGCTTAATATGAGGCTTACAGAAAAAGTATCATAGAACAATGAGCCCTTCCCTGGTGACAACTTCAGCTGGTGCCGTCTGACACGCTGCCCTCGGGTCCCTCCCCGCTTACGATTTTGAGATTACAAGTTACATCTTCTTGTCCCACGTGTCCATTCACAAACGTTGCAGCTAGGTTTTTAGTACACGTGTCTTCTCTTTACCAGAGGGGCCAACACGCAAGCAGCTCGTGGGTGTGACTCCAGCCTCGTGTTTGCCGGGATGGCAGCTTCTCGGACGTTCGCCCCTTGTCCATTAGCCTGGGACCCTCTTGCCGAGTTTCCCCTGAGGCCGGTCTGCTGGCAGTCTCCTTCCGCTCCTGTTTGTCTGCAAGTGTCTCTCTGTCCAGGTACAGTGTTCGTGGGGCAGTTTCCCCGCCGGCAGCCTCCGCTGCTTCCGCCTCACGGATTCTGCAGAGAAACGCACGGATACCCCTGTGGGGTCCCTGTAGCAGGTTCTCTTCTCTTGCTGTTTTTACATTTTTCTCATTGAGGGGCGCCTGGGGGGCCCAGCCGGCTAAGCATCCGACTCCTAACTTCAGCTCAGGTCATAATCTCATACTCAGGGGATCAAGCCCCACATCCGGCTCTGCGCTGGGAGGAGACTGCTTGGGATCCTCTCTCTCCCTCCCTCAGCCTCTCCCCTGCTCCCGCGCGCTCTCTCTCTCTCTCAAAATAAATTAAAAACAAAAGTTTAAAAACAAGATTCATCCATGTGAAAACAAAAGATTCTCTGACTTTTATTATAATGTGTCCTGGAAAAGATATTTTTAGGTTGAATTTGTTCATGACCTCAAACGTCAGGATCTCTCCCCAGATTTGGGCTGTTCTCAGCCGTTGCTTCCTTACGAAGTGTCCCCCCTCCTCCAGGACTCCGATAAACTACAGATCGCTCTTCCTGACGGCATCTCACGGTTCACGCCTCTCCGTCCTCCTCCCACTGGAGAGTTCCCGGGCTCCTGCCTCACCTCTGCAGGGTCTTCTCCTGACCGAGCGAGTCGGCTGCTGGCAGCTCTGCTGCCTTTTTCATGCCATTCACGGAACTCTTCAGCTCCAGAATTTCCGGTTGGGTTTTTCTTTTTTCTTTTTCTTTGCCTAATGATTTGTGTCCTTTCTAAACTTCTACTGTTGTTCATGTATTGTTCTCCAGATTTTGTTGAATTTTCTTCGTTTTTTCCTTACAGCCACTGAGCTTCCTTAAAACAGCTTTTTTGAATTCTTTACCTCCATGCCTGTGGCGTCTTGCGGTTACTGGCTCGTCGTGATCTCTTGGCGCTGTTTCCTTGATCCCTCACGTCCCTGCCCACTGCCGTCACACCTGAAGTGCCACTACTGGCCTTTGCTCACTGCTTTCCAGGGAAATGCCTTCTGTCAGCCCGCTCGGGCCTCCCCCGCACCCCTGCCCCGCGCCCACCATGCTCACAGAGCGCAGGCCCAGGGGCTCGGGTGTCCCCCGCCTTCCTGGACGTGGTGCTCAGTCTCAGGTCTGGGGTCTCTGCCAGGCCTGCGGATGCAGGATGGCTTCCTGGGCACACTCACTAACTACCTGCAAGGGTCCGCCCCACGAGGACTGTGTGCAGGGGGCTGGCGTGGAGAGAGGGGTGGGTGGTGCATGCTGAGGGCTGGCGGCACCCGGGGGCCGGCTGGGGGTCCGTGGATGCGCTGTCCCCGCAGGCCTGTCTCTCCTGGTACCTGCCCTGTGGGCCCTGGCTCGGAGACACCCGCCACCCCACGTCGCCCAGCCCGGGCTCAGCGCTCTGGCTGGAGCAAGAGGGGCATGGGCCTCGAGGTACGTGTGTGCACGGACTGCTCACGCAGCTCACGCCGCTCATGCCTGCGCCATGGGGCTGGGCGGTGGTGCACTGTCCCTTGTCCCGACCCCACCCTGGGGCGCCAGTCCCAGGCTCGCCTGCTCCTCCCGTGCGGAAGCATCTCCGCTCGATCCGGATGTGCGCCGCCGCCCGTGGGGGGCTGTCCAAGGCGGTGCTCTCCGGGGGCCCCGGGACCGGCCGAGGGCTGGAGCTGCGGGACAGTCCCCCACTAGGACCAGTGGGCCTGTGTCCCCAGGCCCCCCTTCTGGATCCCCGGCTCCCGCAAAGACCCTGTCGTCCACAGATGGATGTGGAAGTTCACGCTGACGGGTCCAGACAAGCAAGAACGTCTCCTTCGGCTCCTTGTGGATCACTGTCCTGATTTTCTTCTTATTTTCTCCAGCATCTACTTTATAGATGCTTCGTAAATAGATATTCTCTCTATATTAGGAATTCGAAAAATATTTGTGGAAATGTTTGCCCATGGAAGTGGTTCTTTCATTTGTCGAAATCATTAACCACTGCTTGTGACAAACCTACCAGTTGCTTGGTTTTGGTGACTTGTTTTGCACAAGCCCCTCAGCTCCCCGACGCAGATGAACATGTTGGAAACGGCAGGAGGCACTGAGCTGTGCAGCCGGTAGAGGATGAGCCACAGGGATTCTCCTCTGACCCACAGGCTGGATGCTGTGTCTAAGAGCATTTTTTCACATGTTAACTTCCATGTGATACATTGTATCTTAAAATGATAACGTGTCATCAGCTTCTTTCTTCCTGACTCACAGTAGCGCTGTGCCTTGTGCTTGATGGCACCTTGGATTCCGTGACATGCAATCATTCTTTATGGACTTCCTAATGTGCTTGAAGCAGCACTAATGGAGACAGAAATTTCTGTATGTGCTCTGCTCAATTTTCTGGGATAAACAGAAAGGCCAAAAGCCTTTTCTCATAACCCAAATTCTGCTTTTTATCTCCCTATTCTGCAATTCTTTTAAGGAATGAAACTTTGTTTCTAAAAAAGTGATTTATGCACATTATGGCAATTACCAAAAGGTAATGTTAAAAAACAAAACAAAATAAAAAAAAAAAAGTCATTCCAAATCCCTCTGTTGAGAAATAAACAGAATTGACATTTGGCGGACATTATTTTAGAAGTCTCTAGAAGAACGCTTCCTCTGTTAAGTCACTAAATACAGATTCTGTTCCAGTTAAGGGATCGCTATGTAAGGACAGAAGTCACCCTCTGTAGGGTCACGCACATCTCTGTCCGTCATCGCTAGCTCTTGGGCCGCTTGGACTTCTGCCTGTGTCACCGCCGGTCTCAGCCCTCTCCCTAGGAGCGTGGCTCTGCGGTGACACTGTCTGTCCCCTTGCTGTTTGCGAATAACTGGTGCGCGTCTGCAAAGTTCCAGTTCCACGGGGCTGGGGGTCTCCACTCTGCATCGCTCTCTGCCGCCTCACCGTCTCCGTCAGCTTCCGCTGTATCGAATCCTGCAATGATGCATCTCCTAGGAGCAAGAAGCACCTGCGGAGAATGTACTCCTCCAGCCGAGGCATCAGCCTTCCGCGCACCGCGATCCTCCTGCCACAGTGCCCACGCCGCACTCCCGTCCCCACCTCACTCCTGCCCAAGCAAGCAGCAAGTGCTTGCGCGCTTGCACAGCTGGGGGAGGTCTCGGCACCCTTCCGACTTTCGCTGAGGCCCGGGTCCTGTCCCTCGGAGCTGCTGCGTTCCAGCCCGGGGCACACGTGAGCTGGGGCGGGGCAGGTGGGGGTTGGGGGGATGACAGGAAAGAAATCCTGGGCCCTGGGGCACCTTCCTGGGGCCTGGGCCCGGCAGTCAGCTCTGTGACAGCTCCTCCTCCAGCCGCTGTCCCCCCTGCTCTGGTGAGTCAGGACACTCCTCCTCCCCGGGCAGAAAGCTCTGGAAGCCGGCAAGCCTCAGGGCTCATTCCTCGATGGCACGAACTGGAAATGGGGCCCGGGGCTCCTGCACCTCCCCCTCCAGAGGACTGTCCCCACCGCCCCCAGATGGCCGGCTCCCCAGGACTGTCCCCACCGCCCCTGGACGGCCCCCCAGCTGGGGGTCTGCTCGTCCGGCGGTGTGGGCGTTGGTGGGACCGCTCTGATGCTCCTTGGCGCCCAGGGGCGGGGGCAGGACCGGGCAGGGCCCAGGGTCCCCTCAGTGCGGAGCCACCAGCGTCCTGTCCGCAGGAGCACCGGCCCTCTTCCCTTCTCTTTGGCGGCTGCCTTGACATCCCCGTCCTGTGTTAGGATCACAGGAAGGGGTCCGTCACCCCAGCCCGTGTGCCCCACGGCCTCTGGCACGGGTCGGTGCCTGGCACTGTGCTGCGCAAATACGGCTGACGATTCAGGGAAACGGCTTCGATCTCCGGCTGGCGTCTCCTCATCTGGGTGCTGACTCGCCGCTGCACGGTCATGCGAGGTCACGTCCAACTGTGCCCCGCGAATTCGACAGCGTGTCTCTGCCGACCCCAGACAGCTGCCACTGTCACCATGGGGGCTCCTGAGTCCCGGCAGTACTTGCATTTGGCTCCACGGTTTCTACAGCCCCACCTCTGTGCGGGGCGGGGCCTGGAGGCAGTAGGGACAGTGGGAGTCCCTTACGCACCCGAGCCCAAGCCAGGGGAGCGCCGAGAACCCAGAACCCCCGTCTCAGCTGGGCTGCGGCCTCTCTTGATTTTCCAAGTATTTCCTCTGTTAAGCTAGTCAACACAGCCAACTTCTTTTTTTAATGTTTATTTGGTTTTGAGAGAAAGAGAGCACGAGTCAGGGAAGGCAGAGAGAGAAGGAGACACAAAAGCAGGCTCCAGGCTCCAAGCTTCAGCACAGAGCCCAACGCAGGGCTCGAACCCACGAACTGTGAGATCATGACCTGAGCTGAAGTCGGCGCTTAACCGACTGCGCCAGCCCAGCCCCAGCCATTAACCCCTGTAAAGGACATTCCTAAGAACTAAACCTACCCGGAATCTGCAGTTCACAGGAGCCTCACTGCCGGGGCTGGACGTCCTGCGCGTTTCAGTGAGCATGTAACATCACACGTCCATCATCGGGACTCACACAGAGACTCCCCCTGCCCCCCGAACATGCTCTGTGCCCCGTCCAGCCTTCCCTCCCTGCCAACACCTGGCCACCCCGGGTCTTTTTACCGTCGTCACGGTTCTGCTTTTTCCAGGATGTCACAGAGGTGGAAGCAGGCAGGGCAGCCCTCCCAGACTGGCGCCTCCCACTTTGCCACGGTCATTCACAGTCGCTCCACGGCTGCAGAGCTCACTTCTCTTCAGCGCTGGGTGACATCCCACTGTCTGCATGGCCCACGGGTGACCTTCTACCACCCAGTGAGGGCATCTTAGTTCCTACCAAGTCCTGGTGACCACGAGGGAACACCTGTGTGCAGGTTTCTGTGTGGCCACAGGTGTCTCATTTTTGTTGTTAAAAACCAAAAATAGCACAATTACTGGATCATATGGTGAGAGTGTGTTTGCTTTTGATGATTCGTTTTGAATGTTGACATGTCAGTTGGAACAAGCATACCGTCTGGTGGGGATGTTGATGGAGGGGGAGGTGGGGGGGATTGTGTGTGTGGGGGCGGACAGAGGGGAGTGTGGGGGTCTCTGTACCCTCTCAATTTTGCTGTGAGCCTTAAACTGCTTTAAAAACAAAGTCTTTAAAAAAAACCCCTAAAAACAGAAACATTTTGTTCAGAAGAGTGTTTCAACCAACACTTTTATTGACCTATGATTATTCACATAAAAACTTAGGGCCCCTGGGTGGCTCAGTTGGTTAAGGGTGCAAATTTGGCTCGGGTCATGATCTTGTGGTTTGTGGGTCGGAGCCCCGCGTCGGGCTCTGTGCTGACAGCTCAGCTCCAGGAGCCGATTTCAGAGTCTGTGTCTCCCTCGCTCTCTGCCCCTCCCCCACTCATGCTCTGTATCTCTCTCTCTCTCACAAATAAGCAAACAAACAAACAAACAAACCCAACCTGTTTCCTTGGAAATGCAAAGCAGGCAGGCCACAACTACTAGAACTCCACTGATATTTGTGGCAGCGCAGGGGAAGCCCCTCCCAAAGCCAGCCCTGCAGAGAGAACAAAGCCCCAAGGTGGAGACACACCCAGTGTCCCCGGACAGACGCACGGGTCACCGAGGTGAGTATCCCATGGCTACTACTCGGACTTGAAGAGGAAGGACGTCCGCTCCTGTCACTCGGGCATGAGCCTTCAGGTGGTGCTGAGGGAGGACCGTCAGCATGACACTGGCCGCAGGGCCCCTCCCACCAGGGAGGCGCCCGGTCCACACAGGCAGCAACAGGGAACAAGGGCCTAGAGCTTCAGCGCCAGAGGGGCGGCTCTGCCAGAGAAGGGGCTCGGGCGGGCCACACAGCAGGGGACGGGGGTGGGGGGGACACCGGCCACACAGCGGGTGGGGGGGGACAGTCGCACAGCATGTGGGGGACGGCGGCACACCGGGAGAGACGCTGGGCCCTGGCTCTCTGGACCCTTCGCTGTTTAGTAGCACGGACATGCCCAGTTCTCACGCTTTGTCCCTCGTCCTCTTCTGGTTTTGACCTTGGCTTCTCCCGGAGACTCCTTCAGCCGCCCTGTCCGTGTATGTGGCCCCCGGGGTTCTGGACTGCTCACTCTCTACACTGGCAGCTGCAACATTGTGGATTCACACCTACAGTCCTGCTCGTGCGGAGCTCTGACAGAGGACACAGACTAGCCAACCACTGGGTCTCAGCGCGCTGTCCCACGGGCTCCCCAAACTCGGTGGCCACAACCTCCTTCGTGTGGGACACTTTCTCCCTGTCCCCAACCCCAATACTCCATCCACTCCCCGGCTTCCTGCTCTGCACCCCAGGACACTAGCCCATGCGGATTGGACCAGCCGGCGGGGGGCGTGGGCCTCACGGGGTCCTGCCAAGGGTCCGCCAGGGGTGACCGCTGCTGTGACACCATGTGGCTCCCTCTGCTGGGCTGTCTCGTGACTCTCGGCTCCTGCACTGTCCCTGGTGAAAGGCCCGTATTCACTAAGCTGCTCCCCAATCACCCCCTTTCCCACCTGGGGATAGGGTGGCGAGCACACTGGTTGGTGGGTCCAGCCCCCTTCTCTGCCCAGCAGCTGTTTCAGTGCCCAGACCCAGCGCCTGTCCAGCTGGTCCCTCTTTCGCGCCAACTCGCACCCTCGGCCTCTGCGGTGGCACCTGCTCCCAGGCACATGGAGCCAGCCTGGGACGCCCTCAACCCTGAACCAGCACGAGCCGCCAAGTCCAAACGAGAATCTGCACCCGGTCCTTCGTCACGGCCACAGCTCGTGTGCTGGGAAGCCGGGCAGACGCGGGACTGGGCCGAGTTCCCTGAGCCTACGCTCTCGAGCTGGGCTCCGACGGGGCTGGGGTGACAGGGTGGGCGCAGCGAGGCGCTCAAACCCACCTCCACCGAACCAGGTCTCAGCGGACCTGTGTCCCCAGTCCCTGCGTGGGACCTGCTGGTGACGCGGACACGTGCCAAGCATCACCCTCACGGGCTCCTCCGCGTGCTTTGACGTGTGACCGCACGTGCGTCCTTTCACAGAGTAAGCAAGCTGGGATGAGGTCATCGGGCCCCGTGATCCGTGGGAATCTGAACACAACACACGCAGGGGGAGACAGAGGCGGAGAGCAGGGTGCGGCTTCCCCGCGGAGCCCCGAGACCCCGAGACCCCCCCAGCCCCGGGCCCGGGACAGAGGCCGGACGCACGCCCCTCAGAACCACGGGAGAAACTGGCCCCGTGGGCGCCCTGGTCCCAGCCTCCAGCTCCCCGACCCCGCTCTCAGAGACGATGCTTGTTTTCTAATTTTTTTTAATGTTTGCTTATTTTTGAGAAAGAGAGAGTGAGTGAGTGAGGAAGAAACAGAGAGAAGGAGACACAGAATCTGAAGCAGCTCCAGGCTCCGAGCTGTCAGCACAGAGCCCGACGTGGGGCTCGAACGCACGAACTGTGAGGTCATGACCTGAGCCGAAGTCGGACGCCTAATGGACTGAGCCCCCTCTCTGCCCAGGTGCCCCCAAAAGAGGACAAGTGTCCGGTGTTTAAGCCACCGGGTTGCTGCTGGTGCTCGCTCACCCGGCGGAGCAGAGCGCACGGGGCTGCAGCCTGAACCACCGCACAGACCGTGGGTTGAGGACGGGCAGTGGCTGGGGGGCGCCACGTGCAGATGTGGGGGGCAGATTCCAGACGGAGACAGGAGCCAGCACAGAGGTGGGAGTTACGGTGCGTTGGGATCCCCGCATGGCCGGAGAGGCGGGCAGGGGGCAGGGCCAGCGGGAGGTTGGACGTGGCCCACGAGGCCTTCGGGCCCAGGAAAGGCCGCGTCCCGCACCCTGGGAGGGGCGACACGGGCTGCCCCACGCCGCCGGGCCCACGCGGCTGGGGCTGGCGGGGCGCTGGGGGTGGCAGGTTCCGCACCCGTCACTCTCTGGCAGGTTGCACGCGGGCTGTGAGAGAACAGAAATCGAGCCTCTGACCTAAGCAGCTGAAAACAGAATGGCCATTTCCTGGGAGAATGGAGTTTCAATGTTCTGGAAGTTCTGGAAGGAGCGGGCCACCAGGCGCCAGCCAGCCCAGCCGGTCCGACAGGCCACCCCCTGTTCTGTACATAAAGCCTGTGGGCTCAGGGCCACCTCCGCAACCTCTGCACCTTCTGCGGCGGCTCCACCCGGCGATGGCAGAGCTGGGTGTGCCCGAGACCAGGTGGCCCACGGAAGCCAAGCGTGTTCATTCTCTGGGCCTTGACCGAAGAGCCGGCCGCTTCCCGGACTGGAGGCCAGGGCTCTGCCTTCTGCACGGTCAGGCACCACGGCACTTAGACGGCCAACACCCGAGCATCACATGACGTGCGCCACGGTCCTCAGGCTGGGCCGCTGCCACCGCCACCCGGCTGGATGCACGCCACTCGGCCGCGGGCTCTCGGCTCCCAGGGAGGACGCGGCCCTGACCGCCGCTGCGTGCCGTGGCGTTTCCCGGGCAAAGCCGCGTGCCCCGTCTGGGGGCTCAGCTCAGACCTGCACGGTGGGCCAGCTGACCACGGAGCCCCCAGGCCCGCCTGCCCCACACTCAGCCCTGGCCCCACAGCTCCTCTTCCTTTGGCGCTCCCCGTCCCTTGGCTTACGTCTGTAGGTCAGCTGTCCTTGCCGTGGCCTGGTGTGGGCCGCGGGCCGTGTGGCCTCGCTGTCACAGATGGCTCCCTTCTCTAAGAAACATCTGCTTACCCAGCGGTCAGAGAACGTTACCCCCCCCACCCCTGCCGGCACCTCTGTGTCACGGCGGATTCAGCAGGTTGGGGACAATAAGGAAGGTCCTTGGACTCGCAGGCTCTCCAAAGCAACAGAGCCAGCAGGGCACACCCGGGGGCAGGCACAGGGACATTTATTATGGGAACCGGCTCATGTGACTCTGGAGGCAGGGAGGTCCCGTGGACTGAGCTCTACAGGGGAGGCCGTGGTCCAGGCCCGAGAACAGGGGTGCAGGCCTGAGGGCTGGAAGATGGATCCCAGCTCAACAGTGTTTCTCCCTTGGTCTGCCCTTTTGTTATCTCAGCCCTCAAAGGACTGTCTGAGGCCCCCCCATTGGCAATCTTTCCTCAGCCTACCGACTCTCCAGAGGGAGGTGTCCCTGCTGCCCAGGCGCCCTCTGCCCCGCCACACCGGCTTCACGCCTCACAGGGACAAGTTCTCTGCCAGACCCCTCAGCCATCACTGCCCGGCCCACACCCGTGCCCGTGTGCCCCGCACCCGCACCCTCTCCCTCTGCAGCCGGGGTGCCGACCCGCTCATGCTCCTGGAGCGCAGGGCACGTGTGGATTGCTCTCTCCTCTGGTGACGGCGTGGAGGTAACAGCTGTGACATCTGACAGCAGTTTCCTGCTCCCTCTGCTCTGGGGTTTGGGGAGAAGCTGCTGTCGTGAAGGGTGCGTGCGCGGCAGGCGGAGGCACACACGGGGAGACGGGAGGGGCGGGGGGAAGGGAGGCTGCGGAAAGGCCCCTGAGACCCCAGTGGCGGGACAGCTCCTTGCTCCCAGGCGCGTCCAGACGGGCAGGCAAGGGGCCCAAAGCCAAGGTGGTTAAAGCGTCAGGAAGGTCAGACTGGCCATGTCAGATGGGTCCCCGTGCCCTCGCGACAATCGGAGCAAATGACACATGCGCCCCGCCCCTGACACGGCAGACGAAGTGGCAGCAATGTCACGGTCCCCGAGCTGACCCAGGAGATTCAGACAACACTGCTTCCCTGCTCCCCATCTGTGGGGAGCACCCAGCAGGACAGAAAGCAGCCGGTATTCCCTTCTGAAGGACGCACGCGTCACTTCCACCAGGAAGCCTGTCTGGACACCCCTGGACGGGCCAGCGCCTGGGGGGCGGCGCACAGCCCTCTCTGGATCACCGGCCTGTGTCCGCGGCCCAAGGTGACAGTCACCAAGGGAGGATGACTGCTGGTCGGCCGCACTCGGAGGGCTCAGCTCCCGGGAACCTGATGGGTCGGGCAGCTACCGACACCAGACTTCCCGCCCACACGGGGGAACTCCACCACTTGTAAAAGAAAGAGCAGGGGCGCCTGGGGGCTCAGTCGGCTGAGCGTCCGGCTTCGGCTCAGGTCATGATCTCCTGGTTCGTGGGTTTGAGCCCCACATCGGGCTCTGTGCTGACAGCTCAGAGCCTGGAGCTGCTTCCGGACTCTGTGTCTCCCTCTCTCTCTGCCCCTCCCCTGCTCATGCTGCCTCTCTCTGTCTCTCAAAAATAAATAAAAAACATTTTTAAAAAATTTTTAAAGAAAGAGCAGACGTTTGTCCTGGGGTGGAGAGAATGAGGAATAAGAAAATAATTTATATCGGATTCCAAGTTTGCTGGGCAGCATCCAGGCGAGGCCGTGCAAGCTCGGAGCTGTCGGTGTCCAGTAACTCAGAGCACAGTAAAAACCCTGCAGGGCTGAGGGCACCAGGCTCAGAGCTGCTCACCAGGAAGCTGGAAACAGCTTGGGTCTTTTATCCGACTGTTACCGCAGCACCGGGCCCCGCGCCGGAACCGTCGGCGCCGAGGGGAAGGCAGTGCGGTGGGCGCGTCCTCACACAGGCAGGCCGTGGCCGGGACTGGGCAGCGTCCGCACCAGCGAGCGGGTGGCCGCGCCCCAGAGGCCCCGGAAGGTGGCGGGCGCTCAGTGCAACCATGTCGTGAACAGGCCGTAGGCTGGGGGCCCCCCACAGAGACCCATGGTCCACACTGTCCACGCGGCCACGTGGCGCTCACGAGCCTCCAGCGGCCTGTGCAGAGGCCCCTCGCCCCAGGGGGAGCTGTCCCCGAGAACACGCCCTGCAACCCTCCCGAGCAGATCTGAGTCTGCACCACCCTGTGCGGCAGGCGAGCGGGCGGGGCCGTCACGAAGGTGTGAGCAGGGTTAAGAACAACGCGAAAGAAGAGTGAAACCCGGTGGCAGGCAGGGCGGCCACTGCAGGGACCCTGAGCCATCGCAGTCTTGCAGGGGCAATAAAGGGAGAGAGAGAGAGACAAAGAGAGAATGAAGGCCTCCGTGCATTGCCTGGGCCGTCTGATCTCCTGCCGTTCCCCCCACAGCCCGAGCCCGAGCCAGAAGCCAGAGGGCGAAGGGGCCGGTCAGCACTGGGCACTGCCCGGAGGGGGGTTCTGCCTGGTGTGGGTGCAGAACAGCAGCCCAGGCAGATGGACGTGATCCTGAAAAGGGTGAAGGGTAACACTGGGCAGCACCACATTACCCGTGACAAACTTGAACACCTGAGGACACCTGAGGAAGGCTCCTGAGGACCCTCCTGGGTGCATGGTGGCTGTCGGCTGTCTGGAAAGGGAGACACAGAGGGGGAACGGAAGCGACACAGAGGTAGGGAGGAAGGTGCCAGTGGAGGCAGGAGGGAGCAGAGGGTGGCACCCGGGACATGCCAGCGCCACGGCCCCCAGTCCGCAGAGGGGTGTGGGGGCATCCCCACCGTGGGGGCAGCCCTGTCCTCACCCCGATCTCAGCCCTCCAGAGGGAGTGTATCAGCCACCCTCACAGAGAAAGAGGAGAAAAAGGGAAACAGAGGCATTTCCCCAAAGGTGAAAACCTCATCGCTCTGCAGACCTGGGACAGAATGAGGACCCAGATTTTAGGTCACAAGTGTCACTTTCTCTCTTAATAGCCACAGATCAACACAGGGAGCCCTCAGGGGTACCTAAGGGAGAGAGAGCACAATGGATCCTTCCAGATCAGAGCTGAAGTCCAGGATCTAAATGTGGGGGTGAACTGTGCATCTTCAGTGAATACTTCTGCGTAAAGCCCTTTAGAAAAGCTTTCCATTTTCATTTTGCCCATTTGAGAAAGACAGACAGACAGAGAGCACAATCCAGGGAGGGGCACGGGGGTGGGGGGGGGAGAGAGAGAGAGAGAGAGAGAGAGAGAGAGGATCTCAAGCAGGCTCCATGCTCCGCACGGAGTGGGACACAGGCTCTCTCTCAGACCCTGGGATCATGATCTGAGCCAAAATCAAGATTCAGAGGCTCAACCAGCTGAGCCACCCAGGTTCAAGTTCACAAGGACTTGAAATACACCACTAAGGACACATGCGGCATTACAGTTTGGATTGTGTGATTTGTAAATAATAATGAACAGAGAGGCGTTCTGAGGCACTTCTGATCGTCAACATTGCATTTATTCATTCAGCTCCCATGCTGTCTGCTGTCTGCCAGGCACTGCGGCAGGCTCTTAGAAGGTGTTTATGAGTTGGTGGCACTTTGGGAACCCTGTAAGAGCCTTGTTGAAGAAATACTTTTAAATGACAGCTAGCCTGAGACAGAAATATCTATGGTGTATTATGCAAAAACAAATTGTCAGTAATAGATCATAAAACTTCATTTTTAGAAAACAAAAAGGTATATTTTGGTTTTTAAAGTAATAGCCAATTCACCCGTGTCTGTGGTATCTATTACTTTTAAGTTATTAAATTTATTATAATTTTAAAAGTCTACACATCAAGTAACTAGAAACAGAAGAACAAACAAAGCCCAAAGTTAGAAGAAGGAAGGAAATAAAGATTAGAAAAGAAACAAATAAAATGGAGAAGAGGAAACAATAGAAAAAATGAACAAAACCTTTTCTGAAAGGGTAAACAAAATTGACATTTAACTAATCATTAAATAAAAGAGAAGACACAAATCAACAAAATTATGACTGAAAGAGGAGACATTACATCTGATATCCAGAAATACAAAGGATCAAAAGAGACTATCAAGAATAATTATATGTCAAGAAATTAGACAACCTAGAAAGAAATGGATCAATTCTAGAAATGTACAACTGACTAAAACTGAATCAGAAGAAGTAAAAAGTTTGAACAAATTGCTAGTAAGGACATTGAATTACTAATCAACAACATCCCAAGAAACAGAAGTTCAAACCCAGATGGCTTCACTGGTGAATTCTATCACACATTTAAAGAAAAATTAATACCAATCCTTCTCATGCTTTTCCAAAAATTAGAATAGGAGGAAACTCTCCCAAACTCACTTGACGAGGCCAGCATTACCCTGATACCGAAGTCAGATAAGGACACTTTAAGAAAACGACAAGCTAGTATTCCCAAATATAGATGCAAGAGTTCTCAACAAAATAGTAGTAGACCAAATTCAACATTACACTATAAAGAATACACCAAGGGGCATAGCCAGCTCAGTCAGTAGAGCAGGCAATTCTCCATCTCAAGGTTGTAAGTTCAAGCCCCACACTGGGTGTAGAAATTACTTAAAAAAAAAAAAACGTAAATAGCTCAACAATATTAAACAAAAATCATACACCACGATCAAGTGGGATTTATCCCTGGGGTGCAAGGATGGTTCAATATATGCAAATCAATAACAATTTGCCACATGAACACAACAAATGATAAGAACAACATAAGCATCTCAATAGATGCAAAACAGCATTTGACAAAATTTAACATCTGCTCATGGTTAAAAAAACTGTTAACAAATTAGGTATAGCAGGAAGGTACCTCAACATACGTGTAAAGGCCGCGTATGACAAGTCCTTCCTCTGAGATCAGGACGAAGATAGGGTTCCTGCTCTCACCACTTCTGCTCAACAGGTACTGGAAGTCCCAGACAGAGTAATCAGCAAGGGAAAGGGACAAGAGGCTTTGAGAGGAAAAAGTAAAACTGTCTTGATTTGGGGTGCCTGGGTGGCTCAGTCGGTTAAGTGTCCGACTTCGGCTCAGGTCATGATCTCACACTCTGTGAGTTCAAGCCTCATGTGGGGCTCTGTGCTGACAGCTCAGAGCCTGGAGCCTACCTCAGATTCTGTGTCTCCCTCTCTTTTGGCTCCTCCCCTAATCACACTCTGTCTCTCTCTCTCTCTCTCTCTCAAAAGTAAATAAACATTTTTTAAAAACTGTCTCAATTTGAAGATGACATGATTTTATGTATAGAAAATCCTAAAGTCTTCACCAAAAACAAACAAAAAAATGGTAAACCCAATCAGTGAATTTAGTAAAGTTGCAGGATACAAAAGCAACATACAAAAATCAGTTGTGGGGCGCCTGGGTGGCTCAGTCGGTTGAGCATCACACTTCAGCTTAGGTCATGATCACACGGTTTGTGGGTTCGAGCCCCACATCAGGCTCTGTGCTGACAGCTCGGAGCCTGGAGCCTGCTTCGGATCTGTATCTCCCTCTCTCTGCCCCTTCCTTGCTTGCTCTCTCTCTCTCAATAATAAATAAACATTAAAAAAAAAATAAGTTGCGTCTCTATACACTAAAATACCTGAAAAGTAAGGAAAGAAAATGATTCCATTTGCAGTAGCATCAAAAACAATAAAATACTTAGGAATAAGTTTCACCAAG
>NC_043709.1:136488441-136489554 GCF_006229205.1 Suricata suricatta | reverse complement strand
TGGAGCCTGCTTCGGATCTGTATCTCCCTCTCTCTGCCCCTTCCTTGCTTGCTCTCTCTCTCTCAATAATAAATAAACATTAAAAAAAAAATAAGTTGCGTCTCTATACACTAAAATACCTGAAAAGTAAGGAAAGAAAATGATTCCATTTGCAGTAGCATCAAAAACAATAAAATACTTAGGAATAAGTTTCACCAAGAAGGTAAAAGACCCATACACTGAAAACTATAGACATTGATGAAAGAAGCTGAAGAAGACAAATCGAAAGACATACCATGATCGTGGATTAGAAGAATGAATATGGCTAAAATGTTTGTAGTATCCAAAACCATCTATAGATTCAATGCAACCCCTATAAAAATTCCAATGGTATTTAAAAACATTTTTTTTAATATTTATTTATTTTTGAGAGACCGAGCATGAGCAGGAGAGGAGCAGAGAGAGGGAGACACAGAATCCAGAGCAGGCTCCAGGGCCTGAGCTGTCAGCACAGAGCCCAATGCGGGGATCAAACTCACGAACTGTGAGGTCATGACCTGAGCCAAAGTCGGCTGCTTAACCAATGGAACCCCCCAGGGGCCTCCCAGTGGCATTTTTTAGAGAAGAAAATAAATCCTAAAATTCATACAGAACCACACAAGACCTTGAATAGCCAAAGCAATCCTGAGAAAGAACAAAGCAGAAGCATTATATTTCCTGCTTACAAACAATATTACAAAACTAAGTCACGACAGCAGTGTGGTGGCAGCAGAACGAGAGACACAGAGGCCAACAGAACGGGCTCCTGAGCCTGGGGAATAAACCCACGCATATTCAGTCAGCGACTGTTCTCGGCAAGAAAGTCAGGAATACTCTTTGGAAGGGGCTCTGTCAGTTGGGCATCTGACTTCGGCTCAGGTCATGATCCCACAGTTCGTGGGTTCTAGCCCCGCGTCGGGCTCTGTGCTGACCGCTAGCTCAGAGCCTGGAGCTGCTTCAGATTCTGTGTCTCCCTCTCTCTCTGCCCCTCCCCTGCTCTCTCTCTGTCTCTGTCTCTCAAAATAAAGGCAAAAAAAAAGAAATATTCTATGGAAAAAAACAGTCTCTTCAATAAATGGTGCTGGGGAAATGGGG
>NC_043709.1:136455373-136488341 GCF_006229205.1 Suricata suricatta | reverse complement strand
TAAAGAGACACCGGGGGCCTAACGCGCCCCACAGGGAAGTGGCTAACGCCGCTGCGGGTGGAGGTGAAGGTTGTTCAGAGAGAAGATTCTCCAAGTTCCCATCACAAGGGAAGGAACACTTACTGTAACTATACCCGAGGGTTGTTAACGAAATGCATTGTGACGATCATTTCACAGTATGTGAAGGTCAAGTGCCGCACACCTTAACTAATGCAGGGCTGTATGTCAACTGCCTCTCAACAAGACTGGAAAAAAGCATAAAATGAAAAATAAAAACCATCTGAAAAAAATGTAATAGTTATTTGTCTCATTTGTTTTTAATCGCAATAGTAATCTGTGGTCATTATAAAAATGTTAAATGCATCCACAGATGAAGTCACCCCCTTAAATGCAATCTCTCAGAAGTTAGAAATGGTGTTCTTTTTCTTCTGTCCAGATCTTTTCTCTGCTTTTAAATAAATAATTTTTAAAATCAAAATGCTATTACGCTTACTGCTTGATAACATTTTTAAAGATATAAAGATTTTTCCATATCAGCTTCTATAAATCTACCTTATTCTTTTGAATAGCTATATAATATTCTCTTAGATATATCCTAACTTATTTAACCCTTCTCTAGTGATAGAAATTTAATATATTTCTACACTTTTTCTATAACAAATAATGTTCCCATGGGCATCTTGCAAGCCCGCAGATTCATCTGCATTTCTGCCTTTTCCTTGAAATACGATTGCCAGGATTGTATGTTTTAAAAATCTTGCTGGGAGCACCTGGGTCACTCAGTCGGTTGAGCGTCCGGCTTCGGCTCAGGTCATGATCTCACAGTTCATGAGTTCGAGCCCCGCGTCGAGCTCTGTGCTGACAGCTCAGAGCCTGGAGCTGCTTCAGATTCTGTGTCTCCCTCGCTCTCTGCCCCTCCCCTGATCGTGTTCTGTCTCTCTCTTTCCGAAGTGAATAAACATTAAAAAACTTTCTTGAAATAAGAATAAAAATCTTGCTGGAGTCGCGTATCGCCCCGGAACAAAGCAGCACAAACACTACACTGACGACAGGCCCGTCCTGCACACGCGGCTGGGTGGCTGGCTTGCCTGTGTGTCTGCGGACAGTCTGGGCGGGCGACTCGGGTGGCCTCGGCGGGGAGGTCGGGGCATGGCGCTCCTCAGGGTGGCCCAGACGCGGTCTGAACGTCCGGGGCAGCACCCACCAGTCCCGCCTGGCCTGCCAGCGTCCCGCGGACTCGGTCACACGCCGAGCCGAGACTCAGATGTACCGCAGAATCGGGAGATGGGGGGCGCCGGGCTGGGGAGGGACGTGGAATTGGACCCTCCGGGTAGTGTGAGCAAATTTCCGGTCCCCCAATATCAAATAAGGACAAACGTGCAGCCTACCACAGGCTCATTAACAGTGGATATTACCAACTTTTAAAGTGTTTGCTAATCTGTCAGGCAAAGAAAATCATACTAATCATCACTTTCATTTTTATTTCCCACACTACTAGTTAGATTTTTTTTTCTATGTGAAAACTGGCTATTTATACTTCTTCGGTGAATTGCCTTTTTATATAGTTTTCCTCTCTATATTTTTATGATGTTTAATTCTTTTTCCAGGAAAGCAAGGACCCAATTTTCCTTCCCCAGACCACTGTTTTATTTATAAAGGTGAAAAGGAGGATAAAACAATTTTTCAGGTGATTCAAGCAAATAAAATCTGCATGATGCACTCAATTATCTGGAAATTCCAAGGCCAAATTCTGATATGAATTACCTTGGTAATTTCTTTAGTTCTCTGCTTTACTTTGCAGCTTCATCCAACAAAAGCTAGATTATTTTCATTGTACTTAGACAAAAGGATTTAAAAATAAAACATTGCTCCATTTTCCCCTTAACAAAACCGAAACCTAATACTAGAAATTAATTCCGCCTCTTCCGTTTTCACTAGGCGTGTCTAACAAAGCCTTTCTTACCGATTTTACCTAAAATCTTCCCAGGCCTTGTATCTGGGCATGTTCTTTTGGCCCTTTTGGCTGAAGTAATGAGTCAAATTGGAGAGGAAAAATGGGTCTCAATTCCTCTCTGTCCTCGATGGCCTCCTCCGAACTATCCCCCTTTCTTTCGGGAAGTCAGGCCTGGCCTCAGAGGCCAGGAGCGGGGGCGCTGCCCAGGCGTCAGAGAAGGGTCACAAGCAAAAGGACAGGCTATTCCAATAAGAAAGGAAATAAAAATAATAGAAGGTGCAATCATTACTTACAGAGGTTACAATTTTCCCTCTAGAAATAAAAAACACCAAATTAAAATAATGAAAATAAAATTTGGAGGGAAAGTGGCTGCATGTAAATCAACTTTTTAAATTAGGGGCACCTGGGGGGTCAGTCAGTTGCGTCTGACCCTTGATTTCAGCTCAGGTCACAATCCCAGAGTTGTGGGGTCGAGCCCCGTGTTGAGCTCTGTGCTGAGTGTGGAGCCTGCCTAAGATTCTCTCTCTGCCCTCTACCTCACTTGCACTCTCTCTCAAAAAAAAATATTCAATAGCGTAGCATAGCACAGCGTGCCTGAACACTAGCAACAATGACTGATTAGAAAACATGGAAAGAGGGGAAAGAGAGCACATGCGTGAGTGTGCCGCCATTCGTGATCGGACCTAAAAAGATAAAACATCTTTGGAAGTTTTAAAGAAAAGGTGAATTCCTTATCTGACAAAAACTGCAAAGCATCTTTAAGAAATTAGGCAGTCCTTCTGTTTCTAATCAGGACTAATAAGATCCACTGGACCGACAGTCACAGGAGAACCCCAACATTCAGGGACCGGGGAGAGGCTGCCTGCAGGCCAGCGATGAGAAGCACGGAGCGGGCGGGAAGCCCCGCCGGAGGGCACCGGTGCCAGTCAGCTGTGGCGCCCTCACCCGGGGCCGCTGCCGGGAGCAGGTGCACAGCCCCCAGGGGTGCCAGTGGGGAAACCCCACTCCTTGTGGCTTGGGGGAGCCTCGGGCCCAGTCTGTGTCTGAGCTGCACGTGCGCGGGGAGACCGGAGAGTGTCTGCTCAGGGCAGAAAGTCTGGACCCAGACCGGTTCACAGTCCAGCGAGATGACCGGCTTCTGAGACTGAGAACGAGCAGGGCCCTACAGGACAAGCTTCACAGTCTGCGAGTCCAGGATTCCCCCAAACTACCACACACACACACACACACACACACACACACACACACACCCAGGGGAATGGAACCCGTCCTCCAGAGAAAAGAAAACAGACTGATATAAAACCTGAGGTGACTCAGGTGTTGGAATGAACAGACCAAGATTTTAAAATGGCTGTTATAACTATCCTCAGCAAAGCAGAACACAGAAAAATAGAAATGACAAAAAAAAGAAGAAGAAAATAAAATTTCTAGAACGGAAAAAAAACTAATGTCTGAAATAAAAATTTCACTAGGAAGACTTAATAGTTGAATGGAGCGAACAGAAGAAAGAACAAGCAACCCTGAAGATAACAATACAAATGGCACACTGACCAAAACAGCGCCTAAGAATTGATAAAAAAAAAAAAAAAAAGAAAAAGATCAAAGCCCGAAGGACCTATAAGGTGACACCTCATGATGTTATGCATGCATCACCGAATAATGGAAAAGAACAGGGATTTGAAGAAATAATGGCTGAGATTCTCCATCTTATAAAAGACACAAATGTGCAGATTCAAGATGTGAATAAACACCAAGGTGGGTAAATACAGAGAAGCCTGTGCCGGGACGCAGACGGCCGAGTACGGAGACTAAGTCCTGAAGCACCGAGGCAGCGGAGCACGTCAGACGCGGGGCCGCACTGCCGTCGGCGGCTGACGCGTCACAGCTGTGAGTGGGGCCAGCAGGAGTGCCGGGGGGGGGGGGGGGGCTGTCATATCTTTCAAGGCAAAATGGGGTCTATTTTTGCAAAAAGGCAGCTGGGAAATTCCAGTTTCCAGGTCCCCTTCCAATTTACCACTCAGTCCTAACAGCAACTAAAAAGCTGAGCAGACTGAAAATTTAACAAGTCTTCTTGGATCCATGGTTGGGGGAGCGGGGGGGAACAGGACAAACCGCAGCCCCAAGACTGGGGAGACAGGCATGGGGCACAGAGAACAGCCCACCGGAGGAGGCGGAAAACACGTGAGGGACCCACACCGGGTAGGAAAGCTGACCTGTGATTAAGTGCATGCCACTCAGTGTGCACAACTCTGAGAGTTCACACCCCAGAGGGACCCAGCCCCGGGGGTGGGGGCACAACAGTGTGAGTTTTACCTTCAGGGGCTCAACCAGGTTCTCAGAGAAACCCCCCCCGCTCATAATTCCGGCAGGAGGGGAGGAAAAGGAACCAGAGTACTCTGTTCTGAACACAGTTTGCATCAGGAAACTAGCTAACCGGAACCTAACCTTCTAGAATCTTATCAGAGCCTAAATGACCTAAGGAGGGGAAATGGCCAAGTCCAGCCACTCTAGCCATCTTGAGAAAAAGAAAGAAACCTGAGAAGCATTTGTGAAGGTCATGACCCAGGGGCACAAGGTCACTAAAAGACTGAGTGCTCATCATAGAACACTTTCCCTCCCACACGTCTTGCCACCACATCACTACAGGCCTATTTAGAGAGTTCCTTTTACCCAGTACATCATGTCCATCTTGCAAGGAAAAACAAAAATTCAAGGCGTATTAAAAGACAAAAAAAAAACCAGAGCAAATATCAGAACCATTCATGGCAGGGATGTTCGAATTATCAGGAAAAGATTTAAAACAACTATGATGATTAATATGCTAAGTGTTCTGATGGGTAAAGCAGACAGCATGCAAGAGCAGATGGGCAATGTGGAGCGATGGGGGTCCTAAGGACCAGAAAAGAAATGCTAGCGATAAAAAGCACCGTAATAGACATGAAGACCACCTTTGATGGGCTTATGTAATATATAGTATGACATGGGCATAAAAATTTTCAACAAAATGTTAGAAAATTGAATTTAAAAATATGTAAAAAGACATATATATCATGACCATCTGGGATTAATCCCAGGTGTGCAAGGCTGGCTCAACATCCAAAAATCAAATGATATAATCCATCACATTAACAGACTAATAAAGAAACACCCATGAGCATATCACTAGATGAAGGAAAAGAACTCATAAAATCTAATACATATTCATGGTAAAAATTCTCAGTAAACTAAGAACAGAGGGGACTCTCTCAACTTAATAAAGTCTATCTACAAAAAAATATACAACAAACATTATGCTTTACGGTGGTAAAATAAAAAATTTTCCACTAAGACCAGGAACAAGGCAAGAAACTTGCCTCGTGATTCTTTTTCAACATCATGCTGGAGGTCCTAGCTAATACAAAGGGCAAGAAAAGGAAATAAAATGTATATAGATCAGGAAGAAATTCATAAAATTGTCTTTGTTTGCAGATGACATAATAATCGATGTAGAAAATCTGAAAGAATCAACAACAACAAAAAACCTGGAACTAATGAGGGATTATAGCAAGGTTGCAGGTTACTTGATTAATATGCAAAAGTCAATTGTCTTCATGTATGAACAAGTAGAAATTGAAATTAAAAACAGAATGCCATTTACATTGGCACTCCCTAAAAGGAAGTATTTAGGCAAATATCAAACAAAACATATGCAAGATCTGTATGAGGAAAACTACAAAACTCTGATAAATGAAACTAAAGAAGAACTAATTAAATGGAGACATATTCCATGTCCGTGGGTGGGAAAACCGAATATTGCCAAGATGTCAATTTTTCCCAACTTGATGTACAGATTTAAGGCAATCAATACCCATGAAAAATACCAGCAAATTATTCTGTGGATAGCTACAAACTAATTCTAACGTTCATAGGAAGAGACAAAAGATCTAGAAGAGCCAATACAATATTGAAGGAGAATGAAGTTCTTCTAATGTAACTTGACTTCAAGACTTAGTACGAAGCTATAGTAATTTAGACGGTGTGGTATTGATGAAAGAACAGACAAATGGATCAATGGAGCAGAACAGAGGACCAGCCCTTTCAGCAAATGACGCCGGAACAGCTGGCTATCTACAAGCCGAAAATGACTCGAGACCCAGATTTTACCCTCTTCACTACAGTTAACGACACGGATCGCAGGCCACAACGTAGAACACAAACTGTAAAGTTCCTAGAAGATAATGTAGCAGAAAACCTAGATGACTTTTGGTTTGGTTTCACCTTTTTAGGCACAACACCAAAGACACGATTCATCAAAGAAATAATGGGCAAACTGGACTTCACTAAAATTTAAAACTTCTGCTCTGCAAAAGGCAGTATGAGGAGAATTAGAAGAGAATTCACAACTGGGAGAAACTATTTGCACAAGATGCATTCAGTAAAGGACTATTATCAAAAACATATACAAAGATATATTTTAAAACTCAATAGTAAGAAAAAAAGTCACCTAGCTAAAATTGGGTCAAAGACCTGAAAAAAACCTCACCAAAGAAGATAAAACAGATGGGAAGTAAGTACGTGAAAATATGCTCCCCATCTTCTATCATCAAGGAAATGGAAATGAAAACGGCAATGAGATGCCGCGACACGCCCACCAGCACGGCCTGTCTGGAGCCCGGACAGCACTCCGTGCTGGGAAGGGGGCGGCGCACAGAAACGCGCATGGGCGGTGGGCATGCAGAACGGCACGGCCACGCTGGGAGAGAGCTTGGCTGGAAGAGAGTTTAGCAGTTTCTAACAAACAGAGACACACGCCCTTACTGCAGGACCAAGCAGTCGTGCTCCTTTGTATCTACTCAAAGGATATGAAAACTTATGTCCACATGGAAGCCTGCACCCAGACATTAATTGCAGTTTTATATGTAATTGCCCCAACTTGGAAGCAACCGGGATGTCCTTTAACAGGTGAATGCATAAATAAACGGTGGTGTATCCAGACACTGAAGTATCGCTCGGCACTAGAAATAAGAAAAAAAGGAGCTCTCAAGCCATGAAAGGACGTGGAGGAATCTTAAAGGCCAGCGCCACACGGAAGAGGCGTGTCTGAGAAGGCCACACACCGTGTGAGCTGGATGAGTGACATTCTGGAAAAGGCAAACTACGAAGACAACAGAAAGACCCCTGGTGCCAGGGGGGGGGGTGGGGGAGAATCAGCCAAAGTACAGAGGGCTCTTAAGGCGGCAGCACTACTCTCTGTGACGTAATAACAGATTTATGTCATTACACACTCGTCCAAACCCCCTGGAGTTACAGCGCCAAGCGTGAGCCCTTACTCAGGGACACTGTGGACCCGGGATGGTTGTGATGTGTCAATGTAGGTTTGTCCCTGGTTAAAAAAAAAAGTTCCTTGGGGCACCTGGGTGGCTCAGTGGGTTAAGCATCCAACTTCGCCCAGGTCATGATCTCACGGTTGGTGGGTTCGAGCCCCGCGTCGGGCTCTGTGCTGACAGCTCAGAGCCTGGAGCCTGCTTAGGATTCTGTGTGTCTCTCTCTGCCCCTCCCTGCTTGTGCGTGCTCTCTGTCTCTCAAAAATAAAATAAACATTAGAATTTAAATAAGTAACTAAAACTGAGACATCTTTAAAATATTAAAAACAAAAAAGTCCCATTCTGGGAGTGATAATTATGGAGGTGGAGTCTGTGCCTGCGTGCGGACAGGGTGCATGTGGGAAGCCTTCCTCTCAACAGGACTCTAAACACAAAACTACTCTAAAAAAATAATGTAAAAAATAATCAAGGCAAAATATCTGCCCATATGACATAAATGAATTTGCCAGGGCGCCTGGGCAGCTCAGTCAGATAAGTGTTCGACTTGGGCTTGGGTCACGATCTCACAGTTCCTGAGTTCAAGCCCCATGTCAGCTTCTGTGCTGACAGCTCAGAGTCTGGAGCTGCTTCGGATTCTGTGTCTCCCTTTCTCTCTGCCCCTCCCTTCTCGTGCTCGCTCTCTCTCTCTCTCTCTCTCTCAAAAATGAATAAAACATTTTTAAAAAAGAAAAAGAAAAAAACCGACTTGAGTTCGCCCCCAGAAAACTCACACCACGAGAAATGAGCCAGCCAGCGCTCCACAATGGAAGGAGTTGGTATCAGATGGTAACCTGCATCGTCAGAATGAATAAAGAGTGTAAGAAAGGGTAAGTCGCCGGCTTAATACAAGTATTTCTTTGCTGTCTTTGCCTTTAGTTTCTGTAGACCACGGGGCCTGTTTCAAACAAACACTGGAACAGCACCTTTGCAGCTCATAACACAGGTGGATAAAATATACCTAGCAGCTGTAAGATCAAGGATGTGGGGTGGCAGAAACACAGGCCCGACAATTACACGATTCCCACATTTCATGTGACATGTGACGACTCAGGCTTTAACTGAAATGTGAGAGTCAAGGACGCGCCCCAGGGCTCCCGCTCTGACGGAGCCGGTCGGCTCGGCCTGGTCTTTTCCACGAGACGAGCCGCGGCTGTTGCAACAGCTCGCCGAGCCCAGAGCCACGCGGAGCCCCCCGCACCACAGTGCAGGCCGACCGAGGGGGGTGGGATCGGATGTCACCAGCAGTGAGTTCGCCCTGGTTTCCTTTCCGGCCTGCCCGGCCTGGAGTCCCGCCAGCCTGCAATCCGGGAGAGAGAGCGCAGGTGGAGAGGGCTCTGGAAGAAGCCGTCTAACTCCGGCCTGAGTAATACAAAAGAAAAGGTGTCCCAGTGCTGAGAAATCTCCTACTTTTTATTTTGTCTCTTTACTCACATCCCAATCTCTAAGCGATTCGGCGGTGGCGGCAACAGCAGCAAGCAGGGCCCGCCCGCCGGAGCTTACCTGCCGGAGCAGAAACTTTCTCTCCATTTGGAGATGGTGTGGGAGACAAAAGTGAATGCGACTGCTTTTTCTGGCTCCGGATTATGGGCTCTGGACGCGTGACCAGTCACATCAAGCGCAGAGCAGGAGAATGGTAAGGAAAGCTCCCATCTTCTGGCTGGACGTTTGAAACGGGAGCTCTGGGAATTTGAAAAGTGCCAGGGAAGTTATGGAGAAGGAGACTCTCAGGAAAGTTGATCCAAAAAGTTGTTTATTGACGTCCGGGCTCACCTGTGAAGTGTGTGTGCACGTGATCGTAAACATGTAGGCAAGTTCCGTAAGATTTAAACAAGATCTAGAGTCGCATAACATGACATTCAAATTGTGCACAATACAATCCAAAATTTCTTGACACGAGAAGAACCAGTAAAACCTCACGTTGCACAGGAAAAGAAGTCAATAGACAATACTGCCAAGATGACACAAATGTTAGAATTATCTGAGATTTTTAGGTCAACTATTATAAAAATGCTCCAAAAAGTAAGGGTTAATGCTCTTTAAATGAATAGAAAGATAGAAAGTCACAGGAAAGAAATAGAAGATATAAATTAAAACTAAATGGATGGCTTACAAATGAAAAATACAATCATGGAAAAATTTTAAACTCAATGGTTAGTCTCAATAGCAGAATGGAGATGACAGAGGAAAGAGACAGTAAACTTGAAGGAGGATTAATAGAAATTTTCCAGCCAGAATAACAGAGAGAAAAAGATTAAAAAAAAAAAAAGATGGTGTCAGAGAGTTGTAGGCCAGATCCAAACGTCCCCCATTCGTGGCACCGGACCCCAGGAGAGACAAGAGAACGTGCTGCAAAAAAAAAAGCATTTGAAGAGTAATGGCTGGGAGATGCCACATTTGACAAAAGACAGAAGCCTCGGTGTCCGAGTTTTAAGAAACCCAGTAAGCCCCACACATGGTAAACCAAAAGAAATGCACATCCAAACACATCATAACTACCCAGATGAAAACTAATGACAAAGGGAGTGCCCGGGTGGTTCAGTGGGTCAAGCGTCCGACTTCGGCTCAGGTCATGATCTCACAGTCCGTGGGTTCAGGCCCCGCGCCGGGCTCTGTGCTCACGGCTCAGAGCCTGGAGCCTGCTTTGGATTCTGTGTCTCCCTGTCTCTCTGCTCCTCCCCCATTCATGCTTCATCTCTCTCTGTCTCTCAAAAATAATTAAAAGTTAAAAAAAATTAAAAAAAGAAAACTAATGACAAAGACAAAACTTTGAAAGCAACCATAGTAAAATGACACAATACTTACATGGGAACTAGGATTCAAACGATTGCAGAATTTCACACCAGAAACCACAGAGGCCAGAAGGAAGTGACACAAGGTTTAAGTGCCGGAAGGAAAAGGCTGTCACTGCAGAATCAAATAGCCAGGGAAAACACCCTTCGAGAACTGAGATGCCGTAGAGAGTCCCTTGCCAGCAGGCCTGCGCCGAAAGAAAAGCTCAAGGGGGTTCCTCGGACAGAAGGCAATGACACCAGAAAGGACCTTATCATCTGGGAAAACACAAGAGACTGTTTTTCTTCAGTTCCTGAGAGTGTGTTCGGCAGCTGAAAGCCGAACCCGTACCGACTGGTTTGCTAGCGTATGTAGACATAACACACACGACAAGTGACATAAAGGCGGGGGCGGGGGGGGGGGGAACCTATGTAGTGATGAGGCTCCTACGTTCCTTTTGAAGCAGAATGATGGTTATAACTTGACTGTGAAAAGCTATGTGTATTCTAGTCCTAAAATATCCCTTTAAAAAACTAGGGGGCCCCTGGGTGGCTCAGTCGGTTAACTGTTTGACTTGACAGCTGGGGGCCGGGAGCTGCTTTGGATTCTGAGTCTCCCTCTCTCTCTGCCCCTCCCCCACTTGTGCTCTGATTCTCTCTTCCTCAAAAATAAATAAAAAGATTTAAAAATTTTTAATAATAATAATTAAAAAAAAACCCTATCCACCAATGGGCTGGTTCAGTTGGTGGAGTGACTGACTCTTGATCTTGGAGTTGAGTTTGAGCCTCATCTTGGGTGTAAAGATTACTTAAAAATAAAATCTAAAAAAAAACCCCAGCTCTACAGAGAGAGAGAATAAAAACCACAACAGATAAATTAAATATTTAAATATTCCAATAACAATGTTGAACATCTAACTCTTGATTCTGGCTTGGGTCATGATCCCAGGGTAATGGGATTGAGCCTCACGTTGTGCTCCGTGTTGAGCATGGGGTCTGCTTAAGATTCTCTCTCTCTCTCTCTCTCTCTCTCTCTCTCTCTCCTTCTCCTCTCCCCTGCTCATGCTTTTGCTCTCTCTCCCTCTCTCTCTCTCTAAAAATTGAAAAATAAATATTCAAATAACAAAAAGGCAAGCAGAAATGGAGAAACAGAGGAATAAAAACCAGAGGGAATAAGAGAACAACTAATAAAATCATGGAAGTCTAAGCATATCAATAGTTACATTAAATATGTCATCTAAACACACAAATTAAAAGACAGAGACTTTCAGAATATAGAGGAGAAATTACTAATATGTGTTGCTGACAAGAAATTAACTTCAGATATAGTGATACAGACAGTTGAAGGATAGATGGATGGAAAAAATATTCTATGACAATTCTAATCAAAATAAACCTTGAAGGTGACATCAGAAAGTGGTCGCGTAGGCAACTCCAGGATCTCATCCCTCTAAAGAAACATTGAAAAACCAGCAGAAACTGTAAGAACTAATTATCTGAGAACTCTGGAAAATTTTAAGAGTTCACAGCAGCTAGGTGAGCACTGCATCAAGAAAAGGGCACTTCAGATGGTAGGAAAGCTTTGCAGCGATTTTCCTGGTTCTGGCCCCACCCCTTCCTGGGCACGGCAGTGGCCGCAGGTCAGTAACTGTCTTAGGGCAGCTGGTGTAAAGCAGCAGCCCACATTCCCACTGTGGAACCACTTCCCTGGTTCCTGACAGTTGTCACCTGTCACCTGACAGTTGTCACCTGTCTGGGGTCCACCTGAAGGACCAACGCAAGGCAGGTAAGTCAGTTTCATCTAACTTGGAACTCAGGCTAGAAAAGTGACGAGAAATGCATAAAAATACCACAAGCCAAACCAACAGCCTGCAGACATCTGGATCAAAAGTTTGCCAGATAAAATATACAACAACCTGCCCGAGGCATGAGCTCAGAGGTTTTCGTAGGGAAACTAGGACAGGCGAAGGCAACTATGCGTGCTGGCAAATTCAGAAAGCAACGCATATGCCCGGGCACGATGCATGCTCAGAAAAACCCGCAAAGACCCTGAACTTCCTCCAGGGGCTCATCCGTGGGAGCCTGGCCAACGGTGGAAGGAGGTTCTTGGCGCAGCACCGATCTGCCAAGATTGGGAGAGGCCATGCTCGCTCTCTCTGTATCTCTATGTGTCCGTCTGTCTCTGTCTCCTCTATCTCTGTCTCTCCCTCTGTCTCTTGGACTCTGTCACTCTCCTCCGTTTTTGTTTGTTTCTTAATCCCCAAAATTCTAGAAAATCTCATCAAGACCCTGGCTGAACACAAGTTGAGGAGCAGAGACTTCAGGGAGCACATCAACGAGGGCTACAATGCCTTTGAGGTGGCAGTCTGGGAAAGCCTCAAACTTAGTGCCCTAATCTTCAACAACCTAAAATACAGCACGCAAAGACTCTGATCGCTGAGCTACCACTTTATAATAATCAGTGTCATTCTTTGCAGCGGCAGCAACAACAGGAGGCATACAAAGAAACAGGAGAGCACGTACGTGAGGTTCACTGTAATAAAACTGTAGGAAGACAGAGAATGTCGACAGTGGTGAGAGTAGAGTGACTCATCGTGCACCAAGAGTCCTCTTAAGATTAATGGCCGATTTCTCACCAGAAACCGTGGCAGCCAAAAGACAGTGGGTTGGTATATTTAAAGAGCTGAAAGAAAGTGTCAACAGAGAATCCTATATCTGGCAGAACTGTCTATTACAAAGGAGGGAGAAAGAAGACAGTCCCAGAAAGATGAAGTCTGAGGGAGTCCTCTGGCTACCTACTTGCCACGCAGGTAGAAACAGAAGCGAGAGACAGCCACGCCAAGCCAGGTACAGAAGTGAAGACTTCCAGCGAAGGCAAGAACACATACAAATATGAAAGTGACATTGTATGTTTGCAACAACGTGGAGGGAGCTAGAGTGCATTATGTGAAGTGAAATAAGTCAGAGAAAGACAGATATCATAGGATTTCACTCATAAGTGGAATTTAAGAAACACAACAGATGAACACAGGGGAAGGGAAGGAAAAATAAGATAAAAACAGGGAGGGAGGCAAACAGTAAGAGACTCTTAAATACAGAGAACAGACGGAGGGTTGCTGGAGGGGAGGGGAGGGGGGGGCGGGCTAAGCGGGTGATGGGAACCAAGGAGGACACCTGTCCGGACGAACACTGGGTGTCACGTGTAAGTGATGAGTCACTGGGTTCGACTCCTGAAACCACTGCTGCACTGTGTGTTTACTAACTGGAATTTAAATAAGTTAGTTTTTTTTAAATAATATAAAAACAAAATAATTCCATGGAAATGAAAAAAATATATAAATACTAAAATGTAATTTTTAAAATGCTATAGAAAAGCAAATTTATAAAATAAAACTCTATCTCCAATAATGCATACACAGTGAATTATTATCAGAGACCTCTATTTAGCATGCTATTTTTATATTACAGGATATGAATATGTTTCTAAGTTGCTAAGTAAACATATTTTCTGCACTAAAAAAAGTGAGAATATTGTGTTTTGGTTTGTATTTCTACTTTTTACTTCCCATAGGATTGTCTGAAATTCATGACTGTGTAAAGACATATCTGTGACACGGAGGAGGGCGGAATTGAACAGGAGCAGTTGTGTGTGCTTTTGAGTGTGGAATGAGAACAACTCAAAAAGGTTGTAAATTTAGGATGTTAAACATCATCTCTATGACAACCAAAAGAAAATATCTTTAAAAACATATACACAAAAGGAAATGGAAAGAGAAGCAAATGGCTCACTATTTTAAAACAAAAAGATCAACTAAACACAACAGAAGGCAGTAATGGGGAAAATGAGGGATACAAAAAGATGTAAGACACAAAGAAAATAGCAAAATGGTAGAATTTTTTCTTATCAGTAGCTACTTTAAACTCTCCAGTCAAAAGGCAGAGATAGGAAGAATGGATTAAAATTTAAAAACAAACCAACAAACCATGACCCAACTGTATGATGCTTACAGGAGACTCACTGGAGATCCAAAGACACAAATAAATTGAAAGTGAAGCTATTGAAAAGATATTCCATAGAAATAGTAATCAAAAGAGAGCCGGATGGGCTTACAATCATCTGACAAAATAGACTTTAGATTTAAAAAACCATTGGGCTGCTGGCTGGCTCAGTGGTGAAGCATAGGACCCTTGATCTCAAGGTCATGAGTTTGAGTCCCACATTGGGTGAAGAGATTATTTAATAAATAGAAGTTAAAAAAATAAAAATGGGGGTGCCTGGGTTGGTTGGGTGTCTGACTCCTGATTTCAGCTCAAGTCCTGATCTCACAGTTCGTGGGATGGAGCCCTGAGTCGGGCTCTACATTGAGAGTAAAGCCTGCTTTGGATTCTCTCTGCTCTCTCTCTCTCCCGCTCCCCTACACATGCACACACACACACACGTGCTCTCTTTCTCTCTCTGTCTCAAAATAAATAAACTTAAAATGAATAAAATCAAAATGGAAAATTTTTAAATATTTAAAATTTAAAACCTGTTAAAAGGGACAGAGAAAGACACTCTATGTTAATGCGTGCATCAAACAACAAAGGTCCAAAATATACAGAGCAAGCACTGATGGGACTGAAGCTCTGTGGTAAAATGCAATAATCCATAAGCAACACAGACCGAGAGAAAGGACTTGAACAGCACTCGTTTATGACAGACATCTGCAGGACATTCCACCTAATGGCAGAGCACACGTTTGTCGACTGCACACACAACATGTGCTCCAATAAGCATACACTAGGCCCCAAAACAATTCTCAATAAATAGAATAACTGAAGTCATGCAAAGTATCTTTTCCAATCACAAAGACACGAAGCTAGAAACAATAATGAAAAGAAAACCGGAAAATTCACTACTATGTGGGAAACACAGTCTTATACAATCAATGGGCCAAAGAAATAATCAAAAAGGAAATGAAGAAATAATTAGAGATGGATGAAAACACAACACAACACACTGAAACTTACAGGACACAGCAAAGGCAGTACACAGAGTGAAATGTATAGTTGCAAATGCCTAAATTTAAAAAGAAGACTTCAGGAAAATACCAATCAAAACCACTAATAAAGAGTTAGTATCCAAAATATATAAAGAACTGATACAACTCAACACCCAAAAAGTGAATAATCCAATTAATGAATGGGGAGAAGACATGAATAGACACTTTCCCAAAGAGGACATGCAGACGGCCGACAGACACATGAAAAGATGCTCAACATCACTCATCATCTGGGAGATACAAATCAAAGCCACCTCACACCTGTCAGAGTGGCTAAAATCCACAACACAGAAACCACAGGTGCTGGCAAGGATGCACAGAAAGGGGAGCCTCTTGCAGTGCTGGTGGGAACGCAAACCGGTGCAGCCGCTGTGGAAAACAGTGTGGTGATTGCTCAAAAAGTTAAAAATAGAACTACTCTGTGACCCAGTGATTGCACTACTGGATGTTTACCCAGAGGATAGAAAAATACAGATTCAAAGGGACACATGCACCCCTAGCTTAGAGCAGCATTATCTACAGCAGCCACACTATGGAAAGAGCCCAAGTGTCCATGGACCGATGAAGGGATAAAGAAGGTGTGGTGTATATATACAATGGAGTACTACTCAGCCATAAAAAGGAATGATCTCGCGCCATTTGCAATGATGTGGATAGAACTAGAGAGTATTATGCTAAGTGAAATAAGTCAGTCAGAGAGAGGCAAATAGCATATGATTTCACTGATGTGTGGAATTTAAGAAACAAAACAAACAAATAGAGGAAAAAAGAGAGCGGCAAGTCAAGAACAAGGCTCCTAACAATAGAGAACAACTGATGGTCATCAGAGAGGAGGTGGGTGGGAGACCGACTAAATGGGTGACGGGGTGAAGGATGCACTTGTGATGACCGCAGGCGGTGGACGGAAGCGTGGACTCCCTACACTGTACCTGAAACTGGCAGAACACTCTGCTAAGTAACTGGAACAGAAGTAAAACCTTTAAAAAGTACCCACAATGAGAGATGCCTCACGCGGCTAACATCAAAAAAACAAGACACAAGTGTTGGCAAGAATGTGGGAGAAAGGAAACTCTTGTGCACCGTTGGTGGGAATGCAAACAGGTGCAGCCACTGTGGGAAACAGTACGGAGATTCCTCAAGTTAAAAATAGAATTACCATATGATCCAGTGATTCTACTTCTATGTGTTTAACTGAAGGAAATAAAAACACTAATTTGAAAATATATACACACCCCTGTATTTACTGCAGTATTATTTATAATAGCCAAGATATGGAAACAACCTAAATGTCCATGGGCGAATGAATGGATAAAGAAAATGTGGTGTGTAGACGCACTGGAAACTCAACTGTAAAAAAGTATGAAATCTTGTCATCTGTGACAACACAGATGGACCCAGAGGGTATCAGGCTGAAATAAGTCAGTCAGAGAAAGACAAATACCATATGATTTCACTTATATGTGTAATCTAAAGAAACAAATGAACAAACAAAACAGACTCATAAATCCAAGAGAACTAGTGGTTGCCAGGAGGGCAGTGGCATGGGATGGACTAAACCCACAACCGGCCAGAGAAAGGAGACAGGGAGGGTTAGAAATGAGGTAAGTAAACTGGAGAATAGAGAAACAATGAAATCAACAAAACAAAAAAAAGGTTGTTTTGAAAAGATTTAAAAAAATTGACAACCCTAGATGGACAGACACAAAGGAGAGAAGATGCAAATCACGAAAACTAGAAAGGAAAGTGGGACAGTCCTGCTGACCTTACAGAAATAAAGGATTGGGAGAAAACATTATGAGCAATTCTTGGCTAACAAACTGCATCACCTAAATGAAATGGACAAGTTCCTAGAAACACACAAATTCCTATACAGACTCCATATAGGGGCACCTGGGAGTCACTTGAGCATCCAACTTCAGCTCAGGTCATGATCTTGTGGCTGCTGGGTTCAAGCCCCGCGTCGGGCTTTGTGCTGACAGCTCAGAGCCTGGAGCCTGCTTTGGATTCTCTGTCTCCCTCTCTCTCTGTCTGCCCCTCTCCTTCTCTCTCTCTCTCTCAAAAATAAACATTCAAAAAAATTAAAAGACTCAATATGAAATGAGAAATATTAACAGACATGTGACAAGTAGAGATTGAATCAGTAATTAAATATCTTCCAACAACAAAAAAAATCCAGAACCAGATGGCTTCACTGGAAAATTCTACCAATCATTTAAAGCAAAACTGGCACCAGTTCTCAAACTCTTCCAGAAAGCCACAAAGAAGGGAACACTTGCTAGCTTACCAATGACCCTAGCATTACTTTGATCCCAAAGCCAAATGAGGACATGACAAGAAAAAAACTACAGACCAATATCCCCACAAGTATTGATCTTTAAAATCCTCAGTAAAATGCTAGCAAACCATATCGAAGGGCAGGTTAAAAGGATTGTACACCTTGATCGATTCACTGTAGGATTCACTGCAGGCAAGCAAGTACAGTTCAACATAAGAAAATCAATTACTACAAGACGCCACATCATTAGAACAAGGAGAATAAGCATATGATCATTAAACTGATGCAAGAATACATTTGGAAAAAATCCAATACACTTTTATGATAAAAAACTTTCAGAAAACTAGGGATAGAAGTGAACTTTCTCAACGTGATAAACACCATTCAGGAGAAACCCGTGCCAATACTAGACTCAATGGTGAAAGATCTAAAACTTTACTCCTGAGATTCGGAACAAGGCAAAGATGCTCACTTTCAATCCTGCTATTCAAGATTGTACTAAAAGGTGTAGCTAAAACAATTAGAAAAGTAGAAGAAATCAAAGGCATCCCAACTCTAAAAGGAAGAAGTTAAACTATCTCTATCTGAGATGGCATAATCCTGCATATAGACAATCCCAAAAGAAGTCACAAGATCGCTACGAAAGCTAATAAAGGAATTTTGCAAAGCTGCAGCGTGGAAGATTGTATGTGGGTACAAAAAAACAGCCATATTTCTATGTATGTGCAATAAACAATCTGAAAATGAAATTAAGAAAGAACTTGCATTTGCATGAAAAGAACAAAATCCTAGCAATAAACTTAACCAAGATAGTAAACAGCCTGTACACTGAAAACTACAAAGCGTTGATGAAATAAAACCTAAATAAGAGAAGAACACCCCTTGTTCATTAGAAGGAAGACATCATATTGTTAAGATGTCAATATTTCTCAGTGCAATCCTTATTAAAACTCCAACAGTCTTGGGGCACCTGGGAGGCTCAGTCAGTTGAGCATCCGACTTCGGCTCAGGTAATGATCTCATGGCTTGTGAGTTCGAGCCCCACATCAGACTCTGTGCTGACAGCTAGCTCAGAGCCTGAAACCTGTTTCAGATTCTGTGTTTCCCTCTCCCTCCGACCTTCCTCTGCTCACATTCTGCCTCTCTTTCTCAAAAATAAACAAACATTAAATTTTTTTTAATTCCAACATTCTTTTTTGCAGAAATGAAGACGGTGATCCTCAAATTTGTGTGGTATCTCAGTAGACCCTAAAAGGCCAAAACAACCTTGGAAAAAAACAAAGCTAGAGGCCTCCAACTTGATTTCAAAATTCACTACAAAGCTACAGTCATCCAACCAGTGTGGCATTTGCATAAGACAGGAGGAGTGTTTGGGGACCAAGGGGGCAGAACTGAGTTCAGGTGTAAACCTGGATGTGCGTCCACAGCCAGCCGATCTCTGACAAGGGGGTCAAGTCTGCTCGATGGGGAAAGAGTAGTCTCTTCAACAGGTGGAGCAGGGACAACTGGATGTCTACCCAGAACAGAGTGAATTTGGCCCCTACCTCACAGCGGGTATAAATATTAACTCAAAATGGATCAGTGACCTGAATACGGGAACTGAAACCACAAAACTCCTCATAGAAACACAGTGAGATAGATTGTCATGGACTTGAATTTGAACACGATTCTCAGATACAACCACAAAAGAATGATCAGCAGAAGAACAAATAGGTTGTTCTTCATTAAAATTAAAAACGTTTGTATACCAAAACACATCAAGAAATAAAGAGACAACCTATGGGGGCGCCTGGGGGGCTCAGGTGGTTAAGAGTCCGGCTTCGGCTCAGGTCATGATCTCACCTCTCGTGAGTTCAAACCCGCGTCGGGCTCTGTGCTGACAGCTCAGAGCCTAGAGCCTGCTTCCGATTCTGTGTCCCTCTCCTACTCTGCCCCTCACCCACTCATGCTCTGTCTGTCTCTCTCTCTCTCTTAAGAATAAATAAAACATTAAAAAAATTTTTTAAACCGATAGAATGGGAGAAAATGTTTGCAAATCATATATCTGATGAGGGTTTAATATCCTCCTATAGCCCAACCCCAAAAAGACAAAGAACTAGGTGAAATATGGGCAAAGGGCTGACATCAACACTTCTCCAAAAAATAGGGGCAAATGGCCAGTAAGCACGTGAGAAGATGCTCAGCCTCCTTGGTCATCAGGTAAGTCAGGTCCAAAGCACTACGAGACGCAGCTTCACAGCAAGGATGACTCAAACAGAAATGGGAAATGACAAGAGTTGGCGAGGATGTGGAGAAATCTGAACCCTCGCACACTGTTGGTGCCACTGCGGAAAATAATCTTACGCTCCAAGGAGTGAAATCATTTAAACGTGCTCTCTGACAATAAAGGAATGACGTCTCAAAATTAGAAAATACTTCAAACTCAATGAAAATGAAAATACAAGGGATCAAAATTTGTAGGCTGCAGCAAAGCAGTGCTTTCAAGGGAAAATGAAAGCATTAAATGGTTATATTAGAGAAAGACAAGTTCTCAAATGAATAATCCAAGTTTATACCGTAAGAAATGAGAAAAAAAAGAAGAGCAAAATAAACCCAAGGGAAGTCAAAGGAAGAAAATAAAAACGTAAGAGCAGAAATCGAAGAAATTAAAAATAGAAAGTTGCCATAGAATATCAATAAAATCAAAAGCTGCTTCTTTGAAAAGCTCATGAAAGCTCACAAAGCTGTAGCGGGCCGGCAGTGACAACAGAGGGAAAGGCAGCGCCCTCCGCACCCTAAACCGGCTCCATAAGGGCACGTCATCGTCACGACAGGAACACAGAGCGACCTGACGTGCGGGCCGCACTACTTCGAGTCAGAAGCGTGCGCAGTGTCCCAGGGCTGTCAGACGACAGCGCGTTGCCCGCTAACGTTGTGGGCTCTCACGCCCCGACTTCCCCCGCTGCATGCTGGGAAGGCTCCGTGCACAGCTGGAGAAGGCAGATTCAATGAACAAATAGCACCAAGGGTTAAAAAAACCTTCCCATAAAGTAAATATCAAACGCCAGGAAGTTTTACAATCGAGCTCTACTAAACCTGCAGGGAAGGAACAGTTCATTCCAACATAAACTCTTCCAGGAAATAGAAAAAGGGAGAGAGAGAGAGAGAGAGAGAGAGAGAGAACATTCCAACTTATTTCATGAAGTGGGCTTAGTTTTAAGACAGAAACCAAACCAAAACAGTGTTTCGGTGGGTACTGGTGCCTAACAGAGCGTGCCCTGACCCCTGGCCCCGTGACCCCGCGGCTGACGCCCCAGACATGTACGGGCTCTCATCACTCTGCGCCCGGCACGACTCACGCATGGCTCTCCTGCTCCCTGGCAGGGGCCTGGCCTGTCGAGGTCACAGGGCCTAAGGGGCTGTGATATCCAAGATGGCTTCGTTGCATGGGTGCGGCCCGGGGGTGGTGCCCCGAGGTCGGGCCAGCTGGCTGGTGGCAGGTCAACACGCATTTGTGATGAAGTCTTCCAGCAAGGTGGGCGCGGGCGGGAGCTCCCTCGCGTGGTAGAGAGCACAAACAGACGTCTGTCACATGAGCTTTGAAGAGCTAAAATCTGGAAGAGCTCTTGATTTGCTGCAGTCAAGCTTGAGCTGAGAGACCCAGACAAAGGTCTTGAAGGGCTCTTGTCACTAGAAGGCTACAGATCTCCTTCTAGACAAGTGAGGTGGCAGGAAATGCAGTTTCCCAGGACAAGCAATTAGTGCATGCAGCCTCAAGGCTGTTACATTCCACAGGAGATTATTTGAAAGTAAGTATGTGAATTCTCGACGACACAGACAGGAGCTTCTAAGATGTAACTTCTCCAAGTCCCCAGTGGGACAGCTAGAAATGCCAACACCAGGGACCCTGACCCGACCTGGATTAAGATTTACATTCTCTTACAGATTCAACTCAATCTCAATGACAATTTTTGCAGAATCAGAAAGATCCATCCTAAAATTTATATGGAATGTCAAGGGTCCTTGAAGAGCCAAAATGATCTTGAAAAAGAACTTGCCGATTTCAAAACTTACTTCGAAGCCACAGTTATCCAAACAGTGGCAAACCCACAGCTGGACCGTAGAATAGAGAACCCATCAGTAAGTCCTTGCATTCATAGCTAAGTGACTGCCAACAAGGTGCCAAGACCAGTGAACAGGGGGAAGAAGAGTCTTTCCCATAAACGGTGTTGGGAAAACTGGATATCCGTGAATGAAAGAATGAGGCCGGAGCCTAACATCGCCACAAAAATTAACCCAACGTGAATCAAAGACCTGCACGGAGAGTTAGAACTGTAAAACTTTCTTAGAAGAAAACACAGGGAAATGTTCATGATTTTGGACTTGGCAACTATTTCCGGGATATGACCCCCAAAGCACAGGCCACCCACTCAAAGGCAGATGGACGGGGCCACATCAAAATGTAAGACTTCGGTGCAGCCCAGTCCACGATCAACAGAGTGAAAGGCACCCCACGGAATGGAAGAAAATACCTGGAAATCATATATTTGGTAAGGAGTGAATACCCAGAACATATAGAGAGCTCCTGCAACAAAAAACAACCCAACCAAAAACAAGAGGCAAAGACTTCAACAGACATTTCTAGGAAGACGAGATAACAAACAGCCACTAAGCCCATGAAAATATTCTCAACATTTCTACTCACTAAGTGAACGCAGGTCAAAGCCACAATGAGATGCGACCCCACACCCACCAGGACAGTGCTGTCACAGAAACGGGACGTGGCACGTGGGGTCAGGATACAGGGAAACTGGAATCCTGTGCGCCGCTGATGGGAAGGTCAAGCGGCACCCCTGCTGTGGAAAGCAGTATGGCGATTCCTCCGAAAAATTACAGCTTTAGAAGAAGCGTACAGCCCAGCAATCCTGTTTCTCCGTCTGTACCCGAGAGACGTGACAGCAGTGCCGCGGCGGCATGACTCACGGCAGCCGAAGGGGGGCGACCCGTCAGGGGCCGAGCAGAGAACGAAACACGGTGTTTGCCCGAAACGGAATATTACTTGGCCTTAAAAAGGAATGAAATCCTGCCACCTGCTGCGACACGGATGAGCCCTGAGGTCATGACGCTGCGTGAAGTCAGTGTTCTGATGAAATTGTATACTGGTCCGTGTGTTTCAGATACTAGTTTTCTGATGTTCAGCTTTATTCTTTTATTATCTTTTTTAGTTACCATTTTTTTAAAGTAGGCTTCACACCCAATGCGGGGCCTGAACTCATGACCCTGATGTCCAGAGCTGCAGCTCCACCAGCGGAGCCAGCCAGGAACCCCTCTGATGTTCAGCTTTAGCCGTGGCTTTGATCAACTATCTGCCTTGACACTTGGCTATTTGTTATTTGGCAAAAAATGTATTTGATGCATTTCTAGTTACTCCAAATATACCCATAAAATTTGCAAGAACATTAAGGAGAAAATCTTGACACTTACTTGAAAACCATTACAGAACACCCTAAAATGGAGAAATACAGTTATGACTAGGAAGACTCAAAATCATAAAGATGTTATTTTTCCCCAAATTGTTATACAGACCCAATATGAGTGTAACCGAGATTCCAAGAGGGATTTTTGTGTAATTTGAGTTCATTTTAAAATTTCTACAGCAGGGCAAGGAGCCAAGAGCAGCCGGGACACTCCTGAACAACGGCTCGATGGAGGCGCGCCAACACCGAGACTTGTCAAGTTGAAGGACGTGACCGTGTGGAGGTGCCGGTCCGTGGGTGGACGGAGGCTCCAGCAAAGAGAGCTCAGAAGTGGAACTGTGCATATGTGTGAGCTAGAATTTTTGTAATTTTAAAATATGAATACCTATTTATGAGCAGGATAAAAACACAACATTATCAAAGCCATTAAAAAATACAGTAATTTTGGGACCCTGGGTGGCTCGGTTGCTTAAGCGTCCAACTCTTGGTCATGACTCACAGTTCGTGATTCGAGCCCCCGTCGGGCTCTGCACTGACAGCATGGAGCCTGCTTGGGATTCCCTGTCTCTGTCTGTCTGTCTGTCTCTCTCTCTACCCCACTGATGCTCATGCTATTTCAAAATAAATAAACTTTAAAAAATACAGAAATTTAATTAGTATATCAAAGAAAATACCACAAGGAAGGGGAAGCCTTCCAAACGTTAGTCCTTCACCTTACCTTACCTCCCACATAATTGGGAGATTTTTACTGTCATTAATTTAGCCATGATTAACACCCCACAAGCAAATTCCCACATTACACATTTAGGGGTCCTAATAACTGTGTTATCAAGATACTGCAGCACATGGTTTTCAGTGAACAAATCACGAGGATATGAAGATTTATATATATATTTTTTTTACAATTTACTAACTTTAGCAACAAGATCACGGCAGATTTTGAGCCTGGGAGAGGCAAAACCATCTTTCCCATGAAGAGAGAAAAACTCCCGGAGCTCAAGGCTTTCCAAACCCCGCCCACCGGTGATCGGCTCCGTTGCTCCAATAGGGCAAACACTCTCTAATGTGGGGAAGTTTGGGAGATCTCTGGGTGAATTTCTCTTTGGTCTGGGACTCTACTTTGGCAACAATCTTTCCTGTTTCTCTGAAGGACTTGGCTCTGGGACGTGTGTCCCCACTGCCGTGCTGGTGGCCCGCAGACGGGCAGAGGCGTGACCTCCATTCCCCTCACGAGCACTGCAGTGTACAAGGGCTATTCGGGTGGAGAGCTCTACAGAGAGGCTTTTCTTTTAGTGAGAGAGAGCGAGCGAGTGAGAGAGAGAGAGGGAGGGAGGGAGGGAGCAAGCAGGCGCTGGGAGAGGGGAGAAGGGGGTGAGAGAGTCTTAGGCAGGGCCCTGCACGGAGCCCAGCGTGGGGCTGGAACCCACAACCCTGACCTGAGCCAGAATCAAGAGTCAGAGGCTCACTGAGCCCCCCAGGAGCCCCCCACAGACAAGTCTGAAGGAAGAGTTAGGGCAGAGGAAGGGCAGACACGGGGGGCCGGTGGACGAAGGGGCATGGAAGGCGTGGGCGGATGGCCTCAAGACTTCAATGACACAGAAGTGTGCAATGACATCCTATTTATGTAAAAACAAGTTTACACACATGTATATATGCACATGTATATTTACACACGTGTATACAATCACACACATGCACATAAGGACAGGCGCTCCACCAGAAAGGTATATACCACAATGTTAGTGGTGAATTTTTGTAGTATATGTAATTTTTATTTTTTTGTATCTAGTTATAATCTCTATATTTTCTAAAATGATCATCTGTTATTTTTGTAATTAATAAAAAAATGTTAAAAAAATAAAGCTGAGTTCTCCACTTCTGACTGTAAGGGAGTAACAGCGTCCAGACTTGTCTTTCTGTTGTAACAGCTAAAATATTAGACATCTCGTGTTAAGCCGTCTGCAAATAGCCACAGTACATAAAGTTGGTTTTAGATGTTGAACAACAGACCATGCAGCGCTGGCATTCCCAGGAGAAGGGGAGCCACCCTGAAAAGCAAGGCGTGGTCTCGGCACGGGGAGGAAGGACACGGCAGGGCTGCACTGCGCTGGGCGGGCACGGACTGGGGACCCAGGGAGGCTGACGCAGCTCCAGAGTGTGAGGCACGGTACTGAGGAGGAAGAGACAGGGACACAAGCCAAGAGCTCAGAAATGGGCACCAGACGGAGCGCCTGGGGGGCTCAGTGGGTTAAGGGTCCGACTTCGGCTCAGGTCATGATCTCACGGTTCATGAGTTCAAGCCCCACGTCGGGCTCTGTGCTGACAACTCAGAGGCTGGAGCCTGCTTCACATTCTGTGTCTCCCTCTCTCTCTGCCTCTCTCCTACTCACACTCGGTCTCAAGAATAAAAATACATTAAAAAAAATTTAATTTAGTATTGATTCTAAATTGAAAAAATATTATGAGTATGGTGTGTAAATAACATATTTCGAGTTAATTTACCTCCTTTGTAGGCCTGTGTCCACTGGGAAACTTGAACCGGCTCCCGGGGCCCCGTCCTGTCGGCATCGTGCCCCAGGCTGGCTGGTGACAAAAGGCTGGCCGTGCATGTCAGGAGGCCACGGGCCTGCGCCAGGTGCGCTCGGGTGACGGCGTCTGAGCCCAGTGACAGAGACGCCCGAGGGCCCGTCGGGGCCGGAGAGGAGTCGCGGCCAGGCTGCCCCGCTGACAGAGGACCCAGGTGACCTTCCGCGCTGACCTACTCTGGCCGGCACAACACGAGTGGGGACCCGGGGGGTGACTGCTCCGTGGGGGAGGCTCACTGGGGGCCTTGAGGAGCCCTGGGGGTGCTTGTTTCATGGGGGAGGGTCACTGGGGGTCCTTGGGGAGCCCCGAGGGTGCTCACTCTGTGGCGGAGGCTCACTGGGGTCCTTGGCAGTAATGGAATGTATCTGCTGCTCAGTGCCTGAGTGACACGGAGTGCACAGAGCCTGGCGAGCCCGGGTCAGAAGGCTGGTGTGCAGACAGGACACATGGGGGCTTGGGCCTTTCCCAGGGGTGACGTCCGAGGCCGGCCAGGCCCGTGCTGGTCCCCACTCTCCTGAAATGTTGGCGTCAGCCTGGATTTAAGTTGACACCATGGCTAGGAGGCGGCCAGGTGCCTCACGTGGGCCAAGGATGTTTAGGGTGCGATCTCCCCACCTGGCGATCTGTAGGCAGCAGTTAGCCAAGCCCAGCCACGGGCTCCCCCAGGAGGAGCGCAGTATCAGGCCCTCAAATCCGAGACCAGAGACGCGCATCAGGACAGCCTCCGCTCCAGCCCAGCCGTGCCCTGGGGCCTCCACCTTCCACGGCATTCTGGCTTCTACAAAAAAGCATTGCTTCCCAATGACAGTCTTGGCTTTTTAAAACACCTATGCAAACCTGTTCTACAATCAACTTGTGTTTAACAGTCTCAGGAAAAGGGGCCCCTGTGTGGTTCGGTCAGTTAAGTGGCCGACTTCATCTCAGGTCATGATCTTGCAGTTCATGAGTTCTAGCCCCGCATCCAGCTCTGTGCTGACAGCTCAGAGCCCAGAGCCTGCTTTGGATCCTCTGTTCACCTCTCTCTCTGCCCCTCCTCCACTTGGGCTCTCTCAACATATAACAAATTTTTTAAAAATCTTAGGAAAAAAAAAATCTTAGAAAAAAATCTGTCCCCGTAGTTCAGCTGAAGTTCTGTCAAGACAGATGATCAGAGGGGCGCCTGGGTGACTCAGTCGGTTGAGCGTCCGGCTTCAGCTCAGGTCATCATCCCATGGTTTGTGGGTTTGAGCCCTGTGTCAGGCTCTGTGCTGACAGCCAGCTCAGAGCCTGGAGCCTGCTTCGGATTCTGTGTCTCCCTCTCTTTCTCTGACCCTTCCCTGCTCGCACTGTCTGTCTCTCAAAAATAAATAAATTAAAAAAAAAAAAAAGATGATCAGGAGACAGCTGGAGAGCAGGTGAAGAGGAATGCCGGTACTTCTGTGGGGTCCCCGGATCCCCTTCCCGTGGCTGGTCCGCACCACGCTCTGCCCATCAGATGGCTGACGGGCCACGAGGGCTGGGTCTCCGGGAATTCTGGGAGCTGGGCACAGAGCACCGTTAGAGGTGCCCCCGCAGTAAACGTTTGTTTTCCCTGCTCCCCCACACCTCAGCCTCACGCTACACCCCTGCACTCAGCCCGGCGTGGGTGCCGTCTACGCGGAGGACCTGCTGCCCAGAAACAGACGCGCCTCTCCTTCAGCCCTGCGGGGCCTGGTCTGCAGCGCCATCCACTCCCCCCTGCCCGCGAACCCGCCTAGGGCGTGGGCCCCCTGTGGCCCCCCAACCCTGGACCTGGGGGGCCTGTGACGGCAGAACGAGATGGAAAGTTCCAGATGGGCGCAGGCCGCGCTGCTGTCAAGGGTCCCACCGTAGAGAAGGCAGCGGCCGCTTCGCACCTGCACCCTAACCCCGCTCTGCGTGCGGAACGACGCCAGCTCGCACAGCCCTGCCCCTGCAGAGGTGACCTGAGCACGCCGGTGCCCCGTCCAGCCGGCTCTGCTCTGCCCGCGCCCTGGTGGCTCGGTTTGGGAGGGGGGCGTTCGGGGCTGATAGACAACCGCAGCAAGGCTGGCGGCAGAGAGAAGCAAACACCCTGCGCAGGCATAACAGGCGATCTCGCTAATCATGCGGAAGAGCAGAAGGGGGTCCTCTGGGCACGTAAAGTGGGGGTGCCCCTAGTCAGGGAAATCAGGGAAGCCTTCCTGAAAGGGATGTTTGAGATGAAATCGGAAACCAGCAAAGAGGATGTAAGCTGAGGAAACAGCAGGTGCAAAGGCCCCGCAATGAGACGCCATCAGATTGGAAAGGTCCTCCGGGAGCAGGCGCTGGGGGCTCAGAGTAACAGCGCACCAGCTCTGGGTCACATCTCAGCAGCCGGCAGGGCCTCTCAAGACGGAAGGAACCGAGACGTCTAGCCACCGTCCCGGCACAGCCTCGGCACACCCACCTCGGGGCCTGTGGTCGACTCCTTGTGAAGAAGCACCTACAGAGGGAGGCCAGCTTGCTGGGAAACGGCCCTGCCCGTCACCGAGCGGACGCCTGCAGCGTCCCTAGAGGGCCGCCGGCACCGTCACCCGGCTGGGACGGACCCCTCCCCGTGGGTGCCTACCTGCCAGCCGGAGGCCTCCAGAGCAGCAAGCAGGTGGCTCTCTCCCAGGTGGCGTCATCAGGGTCCCCCGCAGGGGAGCATCTTCCGCGGTGACGGTGCCAGGATGTAAGGAAGGCTCTTGCCCCGGAGCCTCCGGCGCCCAGCCTGCAGCGCCCGCTCCCGCCGTGCCGGCGGCAGGTCGGAGGCCCGGCTCCTGGGGCGGCGTGGGGCTCCCTCCAGCTGCGGCCACTTAGCGCAGCCGCAACGCCCACCGCACGGGACCCTCGCCTGGGTTCAACGAGACTCGCCTGGAAACGCCGCTCGGGGGCAGCGCAGGGAAAAACCGGACGGGTCATGGACCCCAGAAAGGGAGGGGGCCGAGCCAGCGGCCAGCACGGCCGGCCCGGGGCACACAGTGCCCACCTCCTCTGCCCAGACGTGCCTTTGGGAGGCCCTTCCGGTGCCCAGGCCTCCCCGGCCAGCTCTTAGAGGGGACCGGCCACGACGGAGCCGCTCCGGCCAGCCCGGGGGTCAGGGGTGGCCCTCCCCCACGGTCAGAGGATCTCAGAGGAGGCCCCTCAAGGGCAGGGCCCGGGGCAGGGGGGCCTTTTTGAGCTTCGATTGAGCCCCGTTTTGGTTTTCGGCTCCTTGCTGACGCAGCTGTGTGTCGCAGAGGGCGGTGTTGGTAGTTGCTCAGAGGACCAGCCCGTCCCGCGCAGGCGCCCCCGCGGCCGTGAACCTGCCCCCAGGCAGCTCTCCGGGGATGAGGGCGACTCACCAGCCGGGGCTCCCGACCGGGAACTGGCTTCCTGCCTTCAGGGCCTTCCGGGGCCAGGAGACGAGGTCCGGGGACTCCAAGCAGAAAGGTTCGCCTTGCGGTCTGAGAGCCCACAGGTCGGCGGGGGACACTGACCGCAGTCCCACGGGGACAGCTGGCCCTTCTCCAGGACCATTTACAAGTTAGGGACGTGCAACCATTGGGCGGGCAGCCACTCCCCCAACCCGGCTCTTCCAGAACCATCCCCCACATAAACCACTCACACTCAAATGCCAACCCTAGCTCTTCTTAGAGGAGGCTCCAGCCCAAGTCACGAGGGATTCCGGCTCCCTGGCACCCAGGGCCAGCTGGCAGGCCGGCCAGCAGCAGGACGGGGGCCCTGCAGCCGGGTTGGGCACCTGTCCAGCATGTGGGCTGAGGCCGGGGAACTGTACGGGCTGTACCTTCCACTGGATGTTTCTTGGCAGTGGGGGGCGGGGGGGGGGAAGGCCGGGGCCCCGCTGAATGGGACCAGCACCCTAGAAAACCCAAGTGTGTCCTTAAGCTTTCGGTCAAAGGTGGTGCCCTGTCTGTGACCCGGATCAAGGGGTGGCTGAGTGGGGAGGGGTGGGCAGGTGTGCGACGGGAGGGCCCTATTCCTCTTGCCTGGGGCAGGAACAGTGAGTCTGGGCCTCTTGGGAGGCAGGGACAACAGTCCTACACTCCCTGTCCCGGGGCCGCCCCTGAAGGACCAGCTGAGACCTGAACTCCGACTCCCAAGTCAGGTCAGAGGACCTTTCCAGCTCCGTGTGGGAGGGTGAGTCACTCCTTCCTCCGTGGCAGGGACGAACCTACCGAATGCCTCCCAACCACTGACTCAGTGCTCTGAAAAGCCATTTTTAGAGCCCCACTGAGGGCTCAGTGCCAGTGGATCAGAAATTCCACTATGGAAATAGAAATTGCAGAAGCACTGTTTCCCAGCAAGCAGAGCAGGAAAGGAAGGTGGCCACATGAACAGACGAGGCTGCCCACACGGGTGCTGCCAGCCTGAAGCCCCTCAGAGAGGGTCAGATCCTGCCCCTCACCTAGAGCCCCGTCTCATCCGGACAGGACCTGGGTCTATGATGGGGAAGGGGGTCTATAACAGGGGGTCTGCGTGGGGACGGGACCCAGGTCGGTATTAGGGGGTCTGCGTGGGGATGGAACCCAAAAGTATACTGAGCCTGGTTGAGCTGTGTCTGGGTGCCCAAGATGGGGAGGCATGTTGCCCCCCAACGGTGAAATCCAGGCCTGAGGCCAGGTCACCCACTGGGGGTCAGGCCCTGCATCCTGGGCAGCCAGCTGCGGGGGTGGGGGGTGGGGGGGCAGTCTGTCACTGACTCAGTGATGTCCTGGCTTGGAGACATCCCCTGCCACCTCCAAGGCCCCCCTCCCCCACAGAGTTACTGAAGCGTGCACAGGATCTAGGGGGGACCCCCTCCCAGGACGGGCTTGGGACAGCACGGGAACAGGCAGAGGGGCCAGAGTGGGTGGCGGCCTGCTGATTCAGGATCCATGTTTGGAGAAAAGCTGGGGCTCCGTGAGGGGGCCCTCGAAGCACGCGACTCCCCAGGGAAGAGCCGCAGAGCCAAAGGGACTGCAGATGCCCTCCCGCGCCTTTCCCTGTGGACGCTGACCATGACCCGGTTTAACTGCAGTAAACGCTGTGAACCCTGCAGACGTGCCTCGCACCAAGTTTGGGCCCCAGATGACCCTGCTGATACCCCGGTTTGCTCTGAGAAGCGGACAGAAGGAAGTCTGCTTCTGCCAATTTCAGAGCCCACCTGTCACTGCAGGGCCCCCATCACCGGCATGGGCGTTGGTGCCAGGGCTGGGTGGGCACCCCTGTCCTGTGGACCATTCTGGAACATTCCACCTGCAATCCTTGGTGTCTCACTGGCCTGTTTCTCACGCCCTCCAGCTCGTGGCAGGGGCCAGCCTTTCCTGCTGGCCAGCGGCTGTGTTGTGGTGGCGGGGAGGCTGGGGCTGAGCCGGCAGAGGGCATTTACCATGAGTCCAAGGCTGAGTCTAGGGTCGGGATCCAGTTGCATGGGCTCCAGGTGCCCCCAGAGGCCACACCTAGACCAGGAAGAATGCGGGTAATGATGGCAGAGGCCACCTACCGCTAGGTAACAAACAGCCCCTCACTCAGCCGCCCCAGGGCACAGCCTCTGTGGTCTCTGCTGAGGAATCCGGGTGGGGCCGGGGGGGTGCTGCCTCTCGGAGGCCTCCCCCCGGGCGGCAGGGAGGGCCCCTGGTGACCTCATCTTGTAAATGACATCCCTGCTCTCTCTGCTGCGTGTGTGTCCTACTCAGGAAGAAGAGCGGCCCCCAGGGCGGCCAGCCACAGCCTGACACACACCAAGACACCCGCCCTTCGCCTCCGGGCCCATGCACGCTCACAGAACACCCAGGGGCCTCCCTTCCCCATTCAGCAGGGGAGAGAGGCCCGGTGAGTCACCTGGGAACACCCACGTGGAGCAGGGTTTGCCACAGTCTTCTGCTGCAGGCAGACAGGTGGGTGGAGCCTGGACAGGACGACAGGCTGACTGGGCTCAGGGTACCCAGGGTGGGGCTGACACCCGGCGGGTGGTGTGGACAGGAGTCCCTCTGAGCCCGGCAGGGGGTCCAGCTCCCTGTCAGGACCAGGACCAGAACTGTGGGCTACGGGGGGCAGTGGGCCCCTGGCTGGGGTCTCCTCACCTCCCTTCCACGGGCTGTGGCCTGTCATACTGCTGGCCCAGTGTCAGGGCTCTGGGGGACGCGGGAACCATCAGACCACTGAGGCAGAATCTGTAAGCTCGCAGGAGCATCTCGTCAGCGCCAGGCCTCTGGTGAGGCTAGACCAACATGGATGGACCGTCTGGAACCCAGGCCGGACCCTCGCCCAGCCGTTCCCAGGCCTGTTTCTTCTGTCTCCCTGCCTCTCTTTGTCCCTCTGGAGACACACAACCAGTGGAGGCCACTGGGGTCCAGCTGGAGAGGTGGGAAGGAAAGGCAATTCTCGGAGAAGAGGTGGCGTATCTGGGGGCTCTCAGCATTGGTCCCTGTGTGGGTCTGGGGGGGGGCGTGATTGACCTTTAGGCACCAACTAAGCCTGGTGGCACATGGGGCAGGGAGGGTGGCCAGGCTCAGGGCTGGGTGCTTCTGGATAGACAGGTCAGCCTCTCGTAGTGCTGAGTTCCCACAACTGAGGCAAGGGAACCTTGCTGTCACCACACACAGGGTCCTCATAGGTCCTGTCTTGGCATTTTCGCGCATGATTTCCTTCATTCCTTTCAAAACAGCCAGCAGGCAGGTTTTACTTCCCCCATTTATCATCTGAGTTAACTGAGGCTCAGAGAGGTTAGGTGACATGCCCAAGGTCACACCGCTTTTAAATGACAAATCAGAACTTGAACTTGCATCACCTGAACTCCCGGAGCTGGCCGCTGGCCGCTGTCCGGGGCTTCTTCTTATAGGAGGTGGGCTGGTGCTCAGTCCTTGAGCTTTGCAGTCCCTGTGTCAGCGGGAAGGACTCGGCTCGGGTGGTGCACTCAGGAGTGCGCGGGGAGCCCGCGGGAGCCGGGTGTCCTGGCACGGAGCCGCCCCTCTGCACCCCGGTGCCTCCAGGGCTGCAGAATTATGGGGCATCCATCGGGAAGTTTGATCTCTTGAAACAGCAATATTTTGGATGTGTGAGTAAATAAACTATATTACAATTAACTCAGCCTGCTTCTTCTGTGTATTTTTGCAACGTGGCTACTAGGAAATTCAAAATCACTTGTGCACCTCGCATTCCGTTTCCAGCGGCAGCGCGGCCTGGGCAGACCGGTATCCTCCCGCAGGAGGGCGCTGCTGGCGGAGGACGCGCTTTCAGGGCCGTGTGGACGGTTCTGCAGGAAGCGGGGAGTTTGGGGGGGGCTGCTCTCCCCGCCGCCCCCTCCCCCGCAGCACCTGTCCAGGGGGTAGCAGCCACACCCGCCCCTCAGGGGCAGGCCCAGGTCTCCGGAATCACGGACTTCCTTGACGCCGAAAGGCGCTCGGAGATGCGGGAGCCACGCGCGGCGGGCGACGGGCACCTGCCGCCGCGTCTCTGACCCGGCCCCGCAGGGCCCCGCGTGCAGGGGTGCGCGTCACCGGGACCCGGCACCGCTCCGGCCAGAAGCGGAACAGAGGGGCTGCGGCTCTGCGGCCTCGGGGG